>NC_051156.1:56495156-56701263 GCF_013339745.2 Dermacentor silvarum
GCACAGGAGAGAGAATGAGGCGCGCGCGCTCCGTCATTTTCATACCGCGGAACTACCGTGGCGCCCCCAGCGGAGTGTGCAGCTTGAGCAGGAGATGGTTTCGCGGCCGAGCGCTCATCGCGGCGCTGCGCAGGAGAGAGAATGAGGCGCGCGCGCTCCGTCATTTTCATACCGCGGAACTACCGTGGCGCCCCCAGCGGAGTGTGCAGCTTGAGCAGGAGATGGTTTCGCGGCCGAGTGCTCATCGCGGCGCTGCACAGGAGAGAGAATGAGGCGCGCTCGCTCCGTCATTTTCATACCGCGGAACTACCGTGCGCCCCCAGCGGAGTGTGCCGCTTGAGCAGGAGATGGTTTCGCGGCCGAGCGCTCATCGCGGCGCTGCACAGGAGAGAGAATGAGGCGCGCGCGCTCCGTCATTTCATACCGCGGAACTACCGTGGCGCCCCCAGCGGAGTGTGCAGCTTGAGCAGGAGATGGTTTCGCGGCCGAGCGCTCATCGCGGCGCTGCACAGGAGAGAGAATGAGGCGCGCGCGCTCCGTCATTTTCATACAGCGGAACTACCGTGGCTCCCCCAGCGGAGTGTGCAGCTTGAGCAGGAGATGGTTTCGCGGCCGAGCGCTCATCGCGGCGCTGCATAGGAGAGAGAATGAGGCGCGCGCGCTCCGTCATTTTCATACAGCGGAACTACCGTGGCTCCCCCAGCGGAGTGTGCAGCTTGAGCAGGAGATGGTTTCGCAGCCGAGCGCTCATCGCGGCGCTGCATAGGAGAGAGAATGAGGCGCGCGCGCTCCCTCATTTTCATACAGCGGAACTACCGTGGCTCCCCCAGCGGAGTGTGCAGCTTGAGCAGGAGATGGTTTCGCGGCCGAGCGCTCATCGCGGCGCTGCACAGGAGAGAGAATGAGGCGCGCGCGCTCCATCATTTTCATACCGCGGAACTACCGTGGCGCCCCCAGCGGAGTGTGCAGCTTGAGCAGGAGGATGGTTTCGCGGCCGAGCGCTCATCGCGGCGCTGCACAGGAGAGAGAATGAGGCGCGCGCGCTCCGTCATTTTCATACCGCGGAACTACCGTGGCTCCCCCAGCGGAGTGTGCAGCTTGAGCAGGAAGGAGATGGTTTCGCGGCCGTGCGCTCATCGCGGCGCTGCACAGGAGAGAGAATGAGGCGCGCGCGCTCCTTCATTTTCATACCGCGGAACTACCGTGGCTCCCCCAGCGGAGTGTGCAGCTTGAGCAGGAGATGGTTTCGCGGCCGAGCGCTCATCGCGGCGCTGCACAGGAGAGAGAATGAGGCGCGCGCGCTCCGTCATTTTCATACCGCGGAACTACCGTGGCTCCCCCAGCGGAGTGTGCAGCTTGAGCAGGAGATGGTTTCGCGGCCGTGCGCTCATCGCGGCGCTGCACAGGAGAGAGAATGAGGCGCGCGCGCTCCTTCATTTTCATACCGCGGAACTACCGTGGCTCCCCCAGCGGAGTGTGCAGCTTGAGCAGGAGATGGTTTCGCGGCCGAGCGCTCATCGCGGCGCTGCACAGGAGAGAGAATGAGGCGCGCGCGCTCCGTCATTTTCATACCGCGGAACTACCGTGGCTCCCCCAGCGGAGTGTGCAGCTGTCGCACCACCTGTCGAGCGCGCCGCTCCAGATTTCTAGAGAAGCGAATGGGGGGAGCGTAGGAGAGGAGAGAGAGGGGGAAGGGACGCGCATGCGCTGTGAGTGTGTGGGACGCTGGCGCCGCTCCGTACAGGATTCCTAGAGGCGAGGAATCTTCTCCAGCTGCTGTTCCCCGGGCCATGTCTTTTACGGCCCTTCGAACTTCATCGCTAGTTATAGAGGAAGCCTCTGGGTCCTGTTCATCCCTACTTCAAAATAATGTAGCTTGGCTGCCCTGGATACTGTAAATCATTATAGAATTCTTCCGCTGCTTTTACTACGTCAACAAAATTGCTCATGATATTAACCTGCTTATCTTTCAGTGCATACATCTTGCCTCGTGCTATGTCAAGTTTTCTTCTCACTGATCTCATGCTGCGTCCATATTTACCGCCTTCCTCATCTTTCCCACGTTATAATTTCGAATATGCCTTACCTATTGCTTGTTGAACAGTTCTAGCAGTTCAGCGAATTTTATCTCATCTCTTGAGTTTGACACATTTAAGCTCTGTTGTTTCTTTATTAGGTTCTTTGTTACTAGGGAGAGCTTACCTACTGGTGGCCTTGGTGCCTTACCTCCCAATTGTTTCGTCTGAGATCAGCCTAGTTAAGGTTTCATTCATTACCTCTAGGTTGTCTTCATCTTCCTGTTCTAAAGCTGCATATTTGTTTGTGAGCCCCAGCCTAAATTGGTCTGCTTTTACTCTTACTGCGTCTTGGTTGGCCTGTTTCTTCTTGACTAATTTTATTCTTTCTCTCCAAATTGTGAGAAATCCTAGACTTCATTAACTTCACTTTACCCTACCTAACACTTCTACATTTAGCACTATGCTGGGATCGGCAGATAGTATGAAATATATTTTTTCATTATTTCTCCGTTAGGGCTTTTGCAGTACCACTTCCCGTTGCTACGCTTCCTGAAAAAACGTATTCAATATTCAGAGCTGATTCCTTTCCGCGAATTCTACCAACATCTCTCCTCTAGTGTTCATAGAACCGATGCCGTACTTGCCAGTTCCTTGCTCACCAGCCTGCTTTTTCCAAATGTTTTCATTGAAGTCACCCAAAAATTGGTACAACAGTATACTGAGTTTGAACATTTCTCATCGCTAATTCATAATTTTAATAAAACTGTTCTATTTCTTTATCATCATCACTGGAGTTTGGGGCGTTGGCTTGTACTACCTTCATTCTGTACCCCCTATTCTGCTTTATTACGACGACAGCTACCCTCTCAATAATGCTGTAGAATTCATCAATGTTGCCCGCTATATCCTTAAGGACTAGACATTCTACCCCGAATTCAATTTATCTGGATGACCTCTGTAGCAGAGTACGTGGCCGTTAGTCAGCACTGTATAAGCCTCACCAGTTCTTCCAACCTCACTAAGACCTATGATATCCCAGGCAATGCCGGATAATTCATCAAACAGCCCTGCTAAGCTAGCCTCACTCGAAAATGTTCGCATGTTGAACGTTGCCAGGTTCACTTTCAAGTGGCGGCCAGTCCGGGCCCAAAGATTTTTTGCACCCTCTGCCGCGTCGCAGGTCTGAACGCTGCCTTGGTCAGGTGCTACGCAGCCGCTGGGGACTGACGCCCATGGCTTAATTGGAGGAGTCATGAAGGAGGTAATGGCCGAATACTGCACCAGGGAGGCCAATTCCTGTTCTGGGGAGGGAGTGACTTTGTTGAGGCTTTGTGGGCCCTCCTAATTTGGTTGCACCTGGATTAGTATAGCTCCACTAGCTTTCGGCAATTGTTTCTTTTTTCCCTGTGTCAGGCGCCGCTCTATGCCTGAGAATGTAGTGTACTGGAGGAGGATTCGAAGCTACGTCCTTCAGATTAGAGGCCCGGTGTTCTACCTCTGCTCCACACCACCACTCGGTCATATAGATTGGTGCATTGCGCATAGCAGACGCACGGCCCCACGACCTTCTCTTCTGTCAAAGTCCTGCCATCTAAGTGCCCTAGAGCTTTCCGAAGTCTGCGGCACTTTCCGAATCAGTTTCCGAAGTCTCCGGCAGAGGCAGGCATGCATTACCGAAGTTGCGGCTTCTGTGTCTACAACGGCTAGTGTCTATACTCCTTCCACGATCACATCAATCACGTTACGAGGGACAATTGGAGGCATTGAAGATTTCACAGGACACGCAGTTCTCGCCTCCCGAACTGCGGCGACTATTTTTCCTGGGGACGGGTGGTACGCCGACGCCTCATGGGCGAAGTGGAGCGGCGGCGAGGGGAAGGCGATCGACGAGTGGCGAAAGCGGATACGTCCGATGGGCTCATTGATTCGAAAGGAGGATCCGGTTAATCACGGTGTTCAAATTCTTTTGGAGGGTAGTTGAAAGTTGATTCCCAGAAGCGAGCAGTAGCTGGACATCCAGCGCCGGCAGAAATACGCCATGTGGCCAGAAATTCCGCACGACTAAGAAGTCAACCGTTTGTCTGGTGTGTGCCATAAGTCTTTTATGCGTGGATAGTGTGTCAATAACCGGGTGGAGACGGTGATGTGTGCGTTCATGCAGGAAACGTGGCATGGGTCAGCGTTGTCGGCATCGTAGCGGACCTGCGCATATATCCGATTGGCACAGCAACAGCAGTGTTGTGATAGGCAGGGGAATGAACTCAGCGACTTGTTCCTGGATTATGTGCTGCAGCGTGGGCGTCAACGAGGAGGTGGGCGTCTGTTAAGTCAGAGGCACTAATGAAAGTTGGCGGACCACCTCTTCGCGAACAAACTATTAAACTGCACCATCAGTGGCAACCGTCAAGCCAGAGAGAGAGCCCACCAGTGAATTGCGCGTGGCAAGCCGATGCTTGCTCAACTCATCATAGCTCTAGCAGAGGGTCACTACATCACAGTGCTGTGCTGTTCTATGCGAACAGCATCTGAAAGGCATCTTCATGAGCCCCTTCACCAACTTCTAATCGATGCACACAATGTCATCATCATTCTCTACAGTATTCTTTCTCGGTTTCCTAAATATATGCACTGGCGCCACTGCTCTTAGAATCGGCGCAAAGCCTTGTAATAATTCCCCACCGCTGCTGTTGTACTTTCATTGGACTGCGTAGCATGTGTGCGCGTGCTTTTCGCGTGTGTGTCTAAATGTAATTTAAATAAATTTCGCATGACATTACTCTTATTTTGATGCAATAAAGAAGAAAAAAAAGTTGCACTATAGCGAAGTGGTTGGCGCGACCGACGGCCAAATGCACACTGCTCAGTAACAAGGGTTCGAATTGCTATGATGGCGGTTGTACATAAGTTTTCTTTTGTTCGCCTTGTGGCGAGGAAGGTCTGGGGATTGCAAGGTGGCCTGACGACTACAAAAATTGTTTGCGTCGTCGATGACGACAACGGCCACCGTAACGGAATTGACGTACGGGCGGGACGGACAAGGCAGACCCAATGTCGAGCACTTTTACTGCAAGCGCAGTAAAAATAAGCAGTTGCTGCTGTCGACATACTCGTTGTTCATCGCTTACTTGGCCCACGTCAGTTCACGACAGATGGACGTGCAGCGCTATGGAAAGAGTAGGGCATCTGGAAATACGAGCGTCACAATAGAAAGCAGCAGGTATTAAGTGCTTACCGTTTCCAAAGCTTCAAGCAAGGGCGGCGCGATTTTGCGAATGTGTTCGCTGTGAAAGGCTATGTCCGCGCCTTCCACTTCTCGGGCGAACACGTTTTCATCCCTCAACTGTTGCACCAATTTGGAAACAGCGTGTGGTGGTCCAGACACAGTCACCGAATCCGCGGCGTTGTGGCAGGCTGGCACCACTCCGTCACAACAGCGTTGTTTGGCCTCTTCCCACGTCAAGCCTAACAGAAAGAAAAAAAACAAAGGGCTATGAAGTTTGTTAAAGCAAAGACTGATGCTGTTGTCTTACCGAATAGCTCTCCCAAAATATAAAAAGCATTGCTGTGCTCTAAACACAGCAATCGAACGCATAGTTCTCTTGTACCAGCTCGAAGTGATGCGTAACGTCACATAGCACGTGCGGTAGCACATTCATTCGATCACCTTTGTGCACGCGTGCACGCGTTAGTTTCTATTAGGCCAAATTATGCGGTTTTAGGTGCCAAAACTACCATCTGATTAAGAGGCACGCTGTAGTGGGAGACTGCGGATTAAGTATGACCACCTGGGTTTCTTTATCGTGCGCCTAAATCTAAGTACACACGCGTTTTCTGCATTTCGCCCCCATCGATCCAGCTCGCTCAATGGCTGAAATGTAGACATGGACAATTCGGCTGGCCTTTTCTGTGCGCTCTTCTTCATACCAATTTCTTTATTTTTTAGAAATACTTGCAACACCCCTATTGAGGGTTTTAGCAGAAGAAATGGAAAACCCAAGGCTTAACAGGAACATGAATAAGTGAGGTTTAAGCATACTTTCATGTTGTGGTGACGTTGAGTCACCACGGTGGCACAACGCAAGTAACAAAACGAACTGTCCATTGGGCGAACCTGTGTCCAGCAAAACAAACCACACTCATCGGAATAACAGCGGCGACCACCACACTCATAGATCGTCCAAACCTTAACTGCAGGTCAAGCTCGCCGTCTTTTAGACATGACTCGTTGAAAGTTCCAGCATAATCGCTGGTGCCAGCGTGCCTTCCAGAAAGTACTGCACAATTCATCTCGCGCACACAATGTGATTACACAAGACTCGCTGACAACAGACCACGGATAGAATCAGCGATAGCATTCGAGAAACATCAGATATAGAAAGGCGCGCACTGCGCTTGGCGATAAATTTTGTTGTTGGAAAACATTTGTTAGCTGTTGAAAGACAGTCGGCGAGTAGAAATGATAACTACACGTGGCAGTAGCAACGTATGAAACTAGTATACTATATTACAGAAGAAAAACGTGCTTAAAAGATAAACCCTAGGCTAGCAATAGTGTAGGTGCAGGTCCAATGTATAGCAACATATCAAGCGAACGCTGACCGAACTTAGCGGAAGTTTAGCATTCCAGGTTTGTTTTGAGGCAATTACGTCAAATAATTCACCGGCATACCATCCCATTGCTGTGTGAGCTTTTTTTTTTATAGATTACGAAAAAGGTCCCTTTTTTCGCGAATGTTTCTGCTGATTATTACACAGTCACTGTTCAACCTCGAATGTTCTATACGTACCTATTGTCGCATCTATACAGATCCTGCCTGTAAGAAGTTGTTATCGTGTCTCTAGTGTAGACCAATACTTTTTCAGGATAGGCATTGTCTGTTGGTTCTGTAAGCTTGAATCATCGTTTACGTGAACAGTCAAAGAATAACCGGTGCTATCAAAACTGGGGATCGAGTGCGGCGTAAAATTTTTTTATGCTTATGTGATTAGCATGTTAAAGCACTTCACGCATTTTCCAGGGTATTTGATCGGTCGGGCGGCAAAGGTTGTTTTCACGGTGGCGGCTCTTGATGTCACAGCGAACGCAGCAGGAAGCGCGAGAGACGAAACCGCCTACATAACGTTTCGGAGTTAAAAGAATTATGGGGTTTTACCTGACAGAACCACGATCTCATTATGAGGCGCGACTTAGTGGGGGACTCCGGAAATTTGGACCGCCTGGCATTCTTCAACGTGCACATAAACCTAAGTACACGGGTGTTTTCGCATTTCGCCCCCATTGAAATGCAGCCGCCGTAGCCGGCATTCGATCCCGCGACCTCGTGCTCAGCAGCCTAACCCCATAGCCACTGAGCAACCATGGCGGGTGTTTCGGAGTTGGCAACAGGCTGTGTGGCGACATTGTTTCAACTATAATCGCATTAATGTCGACATTCATTGTGAGATGGCTCCTGCCGGAATTTCTTCTGTCTCAATAAACAAAGTATGTTCGCCGCTCACCTACGGCCGCCATGGATCCCTTCGGCAAGTCGCCCAGCTCCACGCAGCGGCCTCGCCAGTAAGCGCACATCACGGTCTGCTCGGCCGTCAAGCATCCATCCGCGTAGGCGCAGGCGATCTCGCCCAACGAGTGACCCACTATGCCGTCCGGCCGAAGACCTACGGCGAAAAGCACATCTACCAGCGCTACCTGTTGGCCAGTAAACAAGAAAGCGCTGTCATTTGTCTGTCTTCCATGCACTGCCAGTTTCTAACAAAAATTAAAATAAAACTACGCGAGTCTTAGCCTTCAAGAGCGAACAAAATAAAATGTGATGGTGATCATCGAGTGGGAATCCTCGCTCCTGTTAACTCCGTTTACAAGCTTATAATCAATAAGACGATTACTACTTTTACAATGGGCTGAAACTATGCTACAATGTGCGGGGACTGCGCATGCACTGACATATCTTATAACATGTGGCTTAGATTTATTATTCAGCAGGCTAGCAAATTGACAGCGCATCGCATTCCAGTGCTTCTATCGCCAAATTCATGTACACCGCTCGAATCATGCGCAATGTTGCGACTATAATTGCCTTGCGGTGCGTGTATTGGCTTCATAACATGCTGATAACGTTGCCTCGCTTCGCTATCGTAGACCTGTCGTGGTGCAGTAGCTATCAGCTATTCGGTGCGTCAAGTGTTCAGGCGCGCCCAGACGAAAAAGTTAGGGGCAGCTTCACACTAAGTGGTGCTTTCCCAAGGTTACCAACCTCGGAAAAGGTGGTAACCTTGTCGAGCGATGACGTCACGTGCGTCGCTCTAGCAACACCTCGCACCAGCTCCGCGAGGCGTTGCTAGACAACGCGCATTGACGTCATCGCCAGGCACAGTTTTCTGTTAACGCTCCACGGCCGAACGAAAAGCCTAAACAGCTCCGTTGTTAAAAAATAAAATTGCAACACAAACTGTGAGTTCAAATCGAACTCTTTACTGAGCAAAGCCGTGGAAACACACATTAGCTTTAGGCAAATGGTGACTATAGCAGCGACCACAGTCCGTCATTTTGCTACCAGAAACGAAGTAGCATATTGGTGCGTGGCAATGTCTTTGCACTGACAGAAATTTTCAGAGACGCGAGCTCTCACACGGAGATATGGGTACGTTCTTCACGTTAGCAACAATAACCCGATTTAGTTAAAATGCCGCCGGCGCTGCCATTCTAAAATGTGTTCTTACTGTACTGACAATTATTTCCCACAACAGGCCAACACAACCAAAGAATAACGAGAGCTGGGCGAAACGGGTTCGATGATAACACACCCATAAAGAGGACCACGAAGGGAAGAAGCAACACAAATCGCACCATCATGTTGTTTGTTGTCTTTCTGTTCGTCATTACAGCTGTTTCAGCATGTTACACAACAGACTCATTGATGCCAAAATGTCTCTTTTTGGCTACAATACTCTTAGCATCACTCTGCTACATTTTCTAAGAAACAGTGCGGTAGCCTGAACGGTATGCAAGGTAAAAACGCTATGCCTGCTCCGATGACGGGTCAGCACAGTTCAAGTATTGCTACAGACGTTATTGCTGGCGTAATAAAAATACTTGCAGGGTGATGACCTCACCTGAATTGCTGTGATGGAGGCAAATACTGAAGACATGGCATCACTATAATTGTTTTCACTTGTCGCTTCCCCAATCAGGTCAATGGAGAACTGGGTTAGGACCTGGTGCGACTTCTCTAGTGAGCGTGCAAATACGTCAAACTGCATCATCTGCCGGGCCATTCCTCTCCACTGGCATCCAAAGCCTGTGAAAATGAACCAAAGAGGCCGCTCCTTGACAGCAGCCGGCTCGACTATCTTGACGACCTGCTTGTCGGAACCATCCACGGGCAACAGCATAAATCCCCGGAACGGGAATTGCATCACGCTGGGCTGGCCGACGAAATTCAAGAGAGCGTAGGCCGAATCCGGGTACGGCCCCTCAGCTTCCATGCGGTCCATAGTCCTCTGCATTTTTTGTATTCTTCCTTAGTAGGCCAGATGGGGGATATATTCCTTTTCGTAAAGAATTTATTTCTGCTGTCTCGAACAGAACTATCAGGAGAGGTCAAGCCACAAACAATAGTGCTGAGTTAGCGTTGATTTGTAGGGGAAGTGTTTACAGGTGTTTTATCTGAATTGCCCCATGATCATCTAGCGCGAGAAAGCCGGAAGTAAGAAAAGGAGTTTCGTGGTGCTGGCTGACACTGGCCTATTCATTTCTCAATGTCACGCAGTTTGGAGCCGATACTGCTATTGCATTTGTTTGGTAATCAAAAGTGGCAATATCCCTGTTCTTTCACGCCATGTTGGACTAAAAAGTTAGTAGTAAGCTGGTGGTATAAACTTTGATGCTGTGCTTTACACATTAGCAAACAGACAGCGAAGAATCCTTAGCGGTGTTCACGCCAATTAGATTCGGGTTGCAATGATAACCTAAACAGAAAATCCTTATAAACTTGTTGCTGAGCTTGTTGGTGCACCACAGCTAAGAAGTCAAACTCGCTAGTGTTCACTAATTCCTTAATAAAGAGCTCACGGCAAGCGATTCCTGGCTTCTTCCGGCCACGAGAACTAGCCTCGGCAGCTCTGGTTTCTCTCGTACAATGCTGTCCACCTGCGGTCCTGGGTTCGCTTCAAGAATTGCGTGCGCGTTGGCGCCACCAAAGCCGAACGAGTTGATACCAACAGGACCTCCCGCAAACGGTGTCGCTTTGTCCACAACCTCAACGATGCCATCAAGCAGCGATGGAATGTCGGGGTTGGCCTCGTTAAAGTGTAGGTTACCAGCGATGGTGCCAGTCTCCATAGCCAAGATAACCTTGGCAACAGAGCAAACACCTGCAAAAGAAAATACGTACAATCAGATAGATGCGTTAAAGAAGATGAATTAGAAAGTTTACGGTGAACAATTTCCATACACGTACATCATCCGCATTTTTAGGTAGAACACGAACATTTATTGGCCAGTTGCTCAGTAGCCTGCTCCAGAGGCCAAAAATTACGTAATGCCTGCAGTTCATAGCACGTCCCACGTCCGCCGCCTTGACCACGAGCGGCGCTGGCTAACACTCCTAGGGCTAATCTTGTACATGTACAAGAACACCCGTGTAAATTGGCGGTTGGATGGCACCAAGGTAGCTAATTTGTAAAGCACCGCAATACATACTGCAAAGCACATGGATTCGGTTCCCACCTGCGGAGTTCTCTTCTCCTCCACTCTCGTGTCCCTTTTGCCTTAATATTTTTAAATTTATAATAAAGTTAACAATTACCATCCCGCTTGATTTTTCTGGCGTCATGATCTGTTATTTCCTATGGTTCCATTTAAAACGAACTTAGACCGTCCTAAGCTGTTATTCTTCTCTGTAACCACGTCCAAGAGCCACGTACAAGAGATGGTGGGTGAGACACTGGTCGTTCAGGAATATAATACTGCAGAAGCAATAAATCGAAATCGTAACTACGAATTAGATTATACCCATGTAGCCGTACATCATGAATGTAGTAGTATTGTTTTTGCATTGTAGAGAGAGAACGAAAGTATAGGAGATGAAAAGAAGAGAGGTTAACCAGAGTAACTGTCCTGTTGGCTGCTCTGCACAGGGGTAAATCAGGAAAAGGTATAAAAGATAAAGCTATTATGTAAGCACAAATAGTCATCATCAGCCTGTTTAGACCCATGGCCTCGACGAAGTCCTCTACCAGCAATTTCCAACTACCCCTGCTTTGCACCTTCTGACACTATCTTATGCCTGAGAATGTCCTCATTTCATTACACCACTTATCCTCGACTGCGCTTTACTACTGTTAGCACCCATTCTGTAACTCTAATGGGCCACAGGTTATCCGCCCTACGCATTACGTGGCCTGACCAGCTCCACTTTTCTCTCCGAATTTCAACTATAATATCGACTACCCCCGTTTCTATATAATCGACATTGCTGTCGTCATGTCTCTTAAGGTTACCCATAACAATTTTCAGTCTTTTCTCGTTAAGCGGTTCCTAACTTCTTTTCAAGCTTCTTTGTTAACCTCCAAGAATCTGATCCACATGTTAATAGTGGTAATATTTGATGCACGAATTAGAATCGAGAAGTGCAAATATGTTGTTTATAGACACAACAATAATGTTCTTGAAACTGTCCGCCAGCAAAATATGAATTTTGTTCCCAATGGCTGCAAAACAGACCTAATTCTATATATACAGGGTGTCCCAGCTATCATGCAGCACGATTTAAAAAAATAGGAACGGCGTTACGCGAAGCAAACCTAATTCGTATTGCTTTCAGTACAGTGGAGTAGCCGCGAGTAATTCTTTCGTTACTGACATTTAATTTGGTAGTTGTAATTAATTATCTAACTCGAGAAGTACTAGTCCTAATTATCAAAGTGTCGATGAGAAAGTTGTAGAGCAACATGAAAAACTTCCGACACAGCTCTCTGTTGCTCAATACGTGCTACATAAATGCGTTTTTCCGAGTGTGAAAGAAGCCCGCGAATACACGCAGAACTGCCGCGCGACTGGCCGCTCCAGGCACTTTGCGTGTATTCACGGGCTTCTTTCACGCTCGGAAAAGCACTTTTATGTAGCCCGTATTGAGAAACAGAAAGCTGTATCGGTAGTTTTTCATGTTGCTCTACAACTTTCTCATTGACACTTTCATAATGGGGGCAGTACTTATCGAGTTAGATAATCAATGACAATTACCTAATTAAACCTCAATAACGAAAAAAATTACTGGCCGCTACTCAACTGTACTGGAAACAATACGCACTAGGTTTGCTTCGCGTAACGCCCGTCCTTTCTTTTAAATCGTGCAGCGTGATAGCTGGGACACCCTCTGTATATATATATATATATATATATATATATATATATATATATTGTAAGCACTATTAACGTTCGTCAACGTTTTCATTCCATATAACCATCATCATCTCTGTTCTTTCTTCTTCGTGCTTGAATCTGGGCCGTGCCTGCAGAATAAACGGGTCTGTTAGTGCTGCCTGTCCTGGTCGTCTTCCGTCTTTCATAGAGGTGGAGGTACGTCAAGACCCCGACGTCCTCTCGCGTTCCTGTCCTCCCTGGAGCTACGTTCCAGTCGCCGCCTGCACCCGGCTAACCCTACCATAATGGGCACCTCCAACCCCGGCTTTTCCGGCGCCTCTAACCCTACCGCACCGACGACTCCACCTGAGGTGCCCTCTTGGATTGTGACGAGCCCTCAACGCGATCCCCCTGTCTTTGCGGGACTCCATGGTGATGGCGTCGACGATTGAATTGATAACTACGACTGCGCGAGTTCTTGCAATTGGTGGAACGACACCCAGAAATTGGGGCACGTCGCATTCTACTTGACCGGTGTTGCAAAGACGTGGTATTTCAACCACGAATCCGACAACGCGGATTGGTCCACGTTAACCACCAAGCTGCGGAAAACGTTCGCTTTATCGTCTGGCCGTGCAGAAGTCGCCAAACAGAAGCTGGGCACCAAAGACTGTCACAAATTTTTACACCTCATATATAGAGGATGTCTTGGCTCTGTGCCACCGTGCGAACCCTAGCATCACGGAAGCCGAACCCGTTCGACACATATTAAAATGCATTCGGTCTGTCGCGTTAAACGCCTTAATCGTGCAAAATCCGGCTTCTATCCAAGACATCACTTCCACGTGTCAGCGCCTAGACGAGCTGCAGCCTCTTCGTGTTCAACATGACAGCAGCGATCCTCAGGTTCCCCATTATTCAGATCTACGTGCACCCATCCGCACCATCATCCGCGAAGAGCTTCAAATACAAGACCTGAGGCGTTCCCCTGCTACCTGTGTCTCAACTCCCAACTTCGACTTGTGCGAGGTCGTAAAGCAAGAGTTGACAGTGTTGACTCCACCCACGACCCAGTGGCGTAGCCAAGGGGGGGGTTGGGGGGGTTCAAACCCCCCCCGAAATTTTTTGCACCCCCCTCCCCCCCCCCCCCCCTATCCCACCCTTTGCTCTCGTCGCTTCGCGCTGACATATTTCAAGAAACCGGTGCTACTTTCATACTTTCATTCCTGGGCGCTTCCGTTTGGGTTGGTAATTAACAGCTAATCTTGTCTGCATATGGAAAAAAACTGTCACGGTGTTTGTCAAGGCCTTGACACTCTGTGAGGTTTTGGGCGCGAATGTGGCGGCCGCATTCTGAAACAACAAATGCGCAACAAATGAAGCAACAAATGCGGCAGCCGCATTTTAGATGAAGGCGAAAATGCTCGAGGCCCATTTACTTAGATTTAGGTGCACGTTAAAGTCCCCAGCTGGTCGAAATTTCCGGTATACATTTCCGCCGCTTCCCTTCAGGTGCCGGTTAGGCCGCGTTCGCGTAGGAACTTGGTCTCGAAGCTGGCGGAAGCGGCAAAATCTTGCAAAAATCCGCCTGCCTAGGCGGCAAAACAGGCAGAAAAACAGGCGGCGAGCCAAATTGGTCTCGGACCGATTTTTTCGCCATGGCGAAGCGGAAACGTGGCGGAAAGTCGTTCTGCTCGACCGGAAGCTACATTAGCATGTAAACTTCCGGTCGTAACATTGAACATGGCACCAAAAGTGTAGGCTGCAATGCTAATCGACGCGATCAAGAACCACCCCTTGCTCTACGACAAGAGAAGTACTAAAACGTACTGTCAGCAATACTCGCGATAGTATTCAACGTCGCGCGACCGGAGGCGCGGCAACGAAGCCAACGGAGTCGCGTGACCCAACTTCTCGCGCTTTTGCAAAGCCAGGCGAACCCACCACCGCCGTTTCCGAGGTTTTCTTGTCTTCCGTTTATTCATTGTCCATTTCTAGAAAACAAGTAGGTAGAAGTATAAAAGCCATTTCTTCTTCCACTTCCATGACAGACAATAGTTAGGCAGATTCCTCGTTGGCGCTCCATATTCTCCTCGCACGTGCACGGTATGTTGCAGAAGTCGCGGGGTGCTTTTCTCGTCGCGACGATAGATTGGGAGCGTAGGTCTCACGTAGGACGCGCAGGCTTCGGCGAGCCCCAACACAAGGGCCAGCCCTGGTTTTAGCTGTGGTGTTCCCGTTGCCCCTTTGGTGTCCTGGAGGCGCCGAAAATAATACGAAATGATGAAATGTTATTACAACTTGTAAATAAAAGCTATTAAAGAAATATAATCACGCCTAGGCAGCAACCTGTGACACAGCGCTACCGCGCCCCTGTGAGGAGAATTACAGAACGCCAACGAGGAATTTACCGAAGGTCGCAGATGACACGCGAAATTGCGCAAGATGATCACTTTTGATGACGGGTGGGTCAGTGAATGAACATACCGCTCGAAATAATGCGATAATGAGCGCCACCACGCCGACAAACGTACGCAGACTAGATGGATGTGGACGCAAGCGGCACCGGCGGCCGCGGTGGTAGCAAACAAATGTGAACTTGGACATGCGCGGAAAAGATTTTCCGGCCGCTTTGGCCTCCCCACCCGCTTGCCGCTTCCCAAGTGTGAACGAAGCCATAGTCTGCAGCGCAAAACGTCTCGTTTGCGATTGCGCCCCTACGGAAGGCTGGTAGTTGCTGTTGTGTTGTGGAATCCCAAACCAGCAATGTACACACCAAAGGGTTGATGCCAGCAGTGAAATTCCACCGACTCGCAACAGAATGCACGAAACAGACAGCCGACAAGCATGGATTACATGTGCGCAGTACAGCGTAAGTAAACTCTTGTTGCAGGCGCTGACAGTTCTCGTCGGAGTTCACGCGTCCTGAGAAATTGATTATGTGCACTATGCACTGAACAAGACCGGAGTTCATTCCTGCATCACTAGTACACCAATCAGTCGAGATTCTGTGAGGTACAAGGCCGCTTCCTGTTTGCACCGGCCTAAGTGAAGCAGAAATGACTCGCACGCACTACTTAAAATGCGTACACATGTCATAACTATGCAGTGCGGTGAAATATTCTGTACAATTCTGAATCTGTTGACGTAAAGGCAAATGACGGCTGCACGCTCGCACACAGCGGAAGACACAGCGGCCCATGCACTTGCCGCAGGAAATGCAAGGCGACGAAAGCTCCGTAAAAAAAGCATTACTCGTTTTTGCGCGTATTTCAGTTTTGTAGCGCAAAGACGCAGCGAACAAGCTATTGCTATGGGAGTAGGTATATAGCCTGCATGGTCACACGTGCATTTTCACGTGTATAGCCGTCCTTGACTTGTGAAACGCACTTCGCCCCGACGAGGACGACGCCATCTACGCTTAACGGAGATTAACAATTAATGATGTCTTCTCTGATCGGGCGGGTCGTCTCAATGATGCGTTTTCGAAGACTGGTCCATTCAGTGGCGCGATGAGAGACGGTTGCTCCAAACGCCCACTGTACCTGTCGTACTTACTGTATTTTACTGAGCTTACATTACTTTTTACTTAATTTCTTCACAAGCACACACTAGAGCACTGCACGGGCCGATTTTTTCAGCCCGGGCCCGGCCCGGGCCCGTTATTACGTTGGGTGGCCCGCCCGAGCCCGATCAAAACTTTTATGGCGAGACCCGGGCCCGGCCCGGGCCCGGAAATAATCTACGTTACCCGCCCGGCCCGGCCCGCCACCCCTTTACCTTAGGCCCGGCCCGAGCCCGGCCCGAGCGCGGCCCGAGCCCGACTCTAAACCGGCCCGAACCCGGCCCGAGACCAAAAAATGTTTTTCAGAGTTGAGTCGCCCGAGAATAACTCACTGCACGTTACATGTACACCACCAGAAAGCCCGAGCCCGGCCCGGGCCCGGGTAAAAAAGCACACGCCGTGCCCGAGCCCAGCCCGAGCCCGTGAAAAAACAGTTCTACCCGGCCCGGCCCGGCCCACAGGCCCGGGCTTTCGGGTAAGCCCGAGCCCGTGCAGTGCTCTAGCACACACACACGCGAGGGGGGAGGGGGGGGGTCTCATGTCTTTGATATACATACATAGAGGGTGCTTAAACTACCGATATTTATTATCGATCACGTCACGTAGAGGAAAGCAGACGCTTGCCCCCCCCCCCCCCCCGGTCGGGCCGATGAACCCCCCCCCGAAAAAAATTTCTGGCTACGCCCCTCCTGCTCCGGTAGCGCGCCCCACATCTACTTAGGCGGATATTTCTTCGTTACCCACCCCTGCCGTGACCTCTGTGCCTACTGACGTTACCTATGACCATTTGGCTTCGATGGGAACCAGAGCGCTTGCTGCGCCATCCTACCGTCAGGGGCGTCCACCTCGTCAGGTTTGTTTATACTGTGGTGTACGCGGCCATATATCTCGCTTCTGCCGCCGTTGCCAGCAGGGTGAAAGACGAGGCTATGCTGAGCATGAGAGAGGCCATACTCGCCGACCTGACGCCTACTACCCCGGGTCGTACTCGCTCCCTCAGCAGCGTTCTCCGTCTCCTCCAGCTGCTCCCAATCTGTCTCATGGTTCCCGTTCGGCCAGACGTCGTTCTCCTTCGCCTTACCGACGCTCTACATCACCGCTTCGCCCCACTTCCCATCTTGCTGACCAGCACTCGGAAAACTACCGGTTGCAGCTTTTGGAGGGGGAACTGCTTCCTATCGGTCTTCAAAAATTCATCCTGTTCCCCCGGCCAATATGCTTTACCTAACTGTTGAAGGTGTTCCCGCGGCAGCTGTCATAGATAGCAGTGCCGCCATTTCTGTTCTTCGTAGGGATCTGTGTTCACGGCTCTGGAAAGTAAAAAAAAAAAAAACCTTATCTTGGACCTATTTTGCGTGGTGCTAATAATGCATTCATTCACCCCGACGGACAGTGTACTGCTCGTGTTCTCATCGACGGCATTCGCCAACACGTAGAGTTTGTTGTCCTTCCAACCTGTATCCATGAACTTATCCTGGGTTGGGACTTCCCACATTCTGCTTCAGCCGTCATTTCATGTAGAGAGGAAGTTGTCCATATCACGTAAAACAGCGCTTGCACCTGTTATGGACTCTTCACCTTCATGCGTGAACTTGGCCATCGCTGTAACTACGTCCTGGTCAAGAAGACGTTGTAGCCGTAACATCCAATCAGATCGCCGACGGAGACGCTCTAGTCGCCCTTTCTTCCCGCTGTACTCGCGTAATTCTCATTGCCGCCTGTCTCGTCCGGTTTTCACGTGGCCGCGCCCTTCTGTCTGCTGGAAACACGACCCTGATCCTGTGATGCTGCCCAAAGGGATGACTCTGGTAACTCTCGCCGACACTCAACCTATCTCTATAGTCACGCTTTGCCCTTCTTCATCGCCAGCACTAACCTCAGGTGTGATGATTCTTTCCCTCCCACAGCCGTGCTTGGTTCTGACCTAACAGCCGCGCAGTCCAAAGCCTTCCCTTACAAAAATGACTAATAATATTATTGAGACCTCTAACCATCTTTCTAATTACTTTACTGACATTCTATTTACATTTACCTTCTAGTATCATTTGTGCATAGCATGTCAAAATACTTTCTTACTTCTGTATAAAGAATATTTTAAATACACTTTTAACAGACTTCCTACTTACTTTTGTATAAAGAATATTTTAAATACACTGTTAACAGACCTCCTTGTTGCTTTTGTATAAAGAATATATTAAATACACCGTTAACAGACTTCCTTCTTACTTTTGTATAAAGACTATTTTCAGCACACCGTTAACAAACTTCCATCTTACTTTTGTGTAAATAATGTTTCACTATACACCATCAAAATATTTCTTTTTCCGAAAGACATGCATCTTCAGTAGGTCAACACCTCATGCTGTTTGCCAAAAAAAGTTTAGAATGGGATGTAACTTTAGAGCTTTTTGGAAATTTGTCTAATGCACAATAATGTGGATATATAACATAGTCTGCAATCAAGCTCTTTGTTTTGAATCGCAGTTCCAAACCAAGTAGGCAGAGAATTGTTGACGCAGTGCTACTAAAATCTTTAAAGAAATATGTTAGTAAACTGTTATTAGAACAATTTTTTTCGCAGTTCCATCCAAGTAGGCAGCGAATTGTTGACGCAGTGCTACTAAAATCTTTAAAGAAATATGTTAGCAAACTGTTATTATAACATTTTTTAGAGGTTCGACTGCACTAAGTGAGCCTGCGGTGACGTACGCACAGTTCGAGAAAATTAGCTTGTGCTACACCATCTGAACGGTGTGATGATAGCCGAGTACTATGCAGGCCGCGCACCAGTTGCACCGCTTTATCCCGGCATTATAGGGCTGATTAACGCTCGAACCGCACCGCCCACCTGCCGCGCGCGTGCGGGAAACTGCACATTTTGCACACTGGTGCAGAGATTTCAATTTACACTGGGCTCGCACATGCAGTGCAAAATGATATGTGTGTACCAGTCTGCGAATGGTAGAACTTTTCGCCCGACAGCATGGGTGCGGCATGCGGGCGGTCTGGCGTGCGGCTCGAGCGCAAATCGGCCCTACCACGCACTGCTATTGGAAGGTCACCAAGAAGCTTTGCAACGAGATAATCAGGTTAGTACACTCCGCGATATAAATAGTACGCCCTAAGCTGGAACATGTCAGCACAGTAGCATCATGGTCTCGGTAAAAAAAAAAAGAAAAAGAGCCAGAATTTAGAGTAACACGGTGCTGGAACGCTGCCTCTGAAACATCTCGGAAACAGCTGCTGCTTAGTGAGAGCAATTGTGTTGACCTGAGAAAGTGCACAGGTCGAAGACCGAAAAAATCTGAACTCTGCAAATGTGCAATTTCTGCGCAATTATTCTGTGAAAAAAAATGAAATTATCCTTACTGTATAAAAAATGCTTCCCTATTCGCACGCTTTTGTGCCTTCATCCTACCGACCGCTCCCCCAAATTAAAAAAAAAGAAAAAACAGAGATATGATACGACATTCCATCAAAGCGAAGGCAAAGTAACTGCAAGTTTCAACTCATCTACTTCACGGGGATAGCTGCTTGCTGTGAGAAAACTGGTCGAAGAAGTGATAATTACGCACTCATAATATTCAGCGCTTGCGCTTCACGAAACGGCCACAATGTTCTGAGCTCAGATAAGGTTTTGCCGTGACCACAGAACATTTGTAAATACGTCATTCGCAATTACGGCATTCCGCTGTACCAAGAGCCAGAATATCTAAGGCATGCTTTTGCCGTGCTTCGGGCGCTTGAAGACCGGTTATGTCATTGCCGCCACGCTTTGAACATCTCTAACTAAAAAAAGTAATACTTACTACTTGACAAGAATAACGTTCAGCATTGTCTTGCACTGAGCGCCATGAAGCAAATTTTTGTCTTTGAAAGCAGCTAGTGCTTTCTAACGTTGTGTAAAATACAATAACCTTAAAATAACCGTGATAGCCGTTATAACCCTATAGGATACTATAGGATACTATTTTTTGTGCATGTGGAGAAAAAGTCGTCTTCAGAATAATAATTCTCTCGAAAAATAAAATTATACAGCCCCTAACAGCATAAGAAAGTTAGGCCGGCTGTCTTGTAAGGTTCTTTTTTGACCTCGGCCATAAGGTACATTCCTCCCTCTAAGTTCAGTTCCCCAAGAAGGGGATGCGCGCACAAAGGCCCGTCACACCTAACCACTGAGAGGGAATTGCTGGTGTCATTCAACCCTACCAAGGTAAGGAGGGAGGGGGTGCGCACGGTTAGGCGGTGGTCAAGGAGAGCTGGTGGATGGAAAGAATGTCACAAGCCTCTCTCGCGCATGCGCACATACTTTCACGTGGTCCGAGTCGATCCAAAGAGGAGCCCATCGTCATCGATACCAGTTCCTGTGCCACGCCGGCGTGGTACGGTCGGTGCGATGTAGGGGTGCAAGGTCGTGTTTTGTATCAGCAACTTAGCTGTTTTTGCTGCTTTTTGTGCTTATGCTGTGTAGTGGCTGATTCGTCAATACAAGAGGACTTTCCAGGCACACGTGGAAGAGTAATATGTGACTGAAATAGCCAACTAGCACCATGCTTGCGAAGGCGACGGCGTTTTCTTCGTTCCGTGATGTGAACGTTTCTGCAGCTTTTCTGCCAGATGCGGTGCAATGAAGTGTTAGTAATTTAATATTGTCATTGTCCGTGTTGTAAACTGCACACTGAACCAGTAGCGAACATCTGTTCAAGACAGTACTGTGCCGAAGTTCTGTCTGTCTCCAAATTATAATAAAAGGTAGGTGCTTCCCAGCATTTTTGGTAAACATATATTTTATTTATTTTCCTATACTGCATTTTGGCAGGTTGTTACGAGCGCAAAATTTAATGAGGTGAAGCGTTTTAACAATTATATTTTTACAAACTTGAACAATGCCGCGTCATACGGTTCGCTAAGTGGCTATAAACGCGAAGCGTACAAACACGAGGTTTTGACCGAGGTCGCGATGACTTAATTTTTGGAAATAATGTATGATCATGAATTAATTCTTTGCTGTTGCCTGCTCAGGCTGTACATGATGAGAGGTCGTGACATATTCAGCTTATACAAAAAACCACAAAAAAGCCAGGCTCGCAGGCGTTAAACTACCAGCTTAAATCAATGTGGCTTTTTTGTGTGTCTTACTTGTTTAAAGAACACATCTGAGTATCGGACGGTAATGCACAGCAAACTGCTACTCACTTGCTTTTTTTTCAGGATACAACACCCAGGATATCACAGCAACAAGCTCACAAAAAGAAACATTTTCATTATGCTAAGGTGCACCTAATCTAACGCCCAGAATGCTGAAGCTGCTTCGCATAACTACAGTCTCATTGCTGCTGTTCCCAAGTTTGACTCATTGAATAATGTAATAAATGTGTGATGCAATCTTCGCAACGCTTCCAATTTGTCAGACCTTTATTTTCAGTCACCCTGTGGCACCCTGTGGCTTCAGCTGCACAGCGCGTCAAGAGCTTCGATAATTTATCGATTCACCAGTAAGCTCCCGTAAACATATACATAAGGTGACAGACGTTAATGGCGCCCAATATATGACATGAAAAGTTGCGGCTCTGAGCATTATAGGGCGGTATGCTGGTGCACTGGGTGATCTAAAGTTATAAATTTTCAGGTTAGCATAAATTTATAAGCAGCGTTGAACATGTTTTTATTCACATACTGTGACCAAATGTGGACAATGTTTCTAAAATGTCTGAAGGGAAAATGTTGGTAGGAGGATTGAAACAATTGACAGTCACAAGGAGGCCTAAAAACTTAGTAGGAAGCTGGTAGGATGTTAACAATGTCTAGAAACACGTTTCTATTCAATGTAGGTGGCCAATTGTATGGAATAGTGTTACTAGGGTGTCTAAAGAAAGCGCTACTAAATTGTTAATAGGAAGTTTACAGAGAGCCTATGAACATACTCCAATTTAACGAATGTTAATAGGAGGTCTAAAGAAACGTGTTTCTAGACAGTTAGTAGGAAGTTTACAGACACCCTATGAACATGTTTTTAAGTAATGTTCGTGGCCAATTCTTTCTAGGGTGTTACTAGGGAGTTGTAAGGAAGTCTAAAGACCGTTGGAAGTATTTCTATTGACTTGGTAGGCTATAGTAACAATAGTCTAAAGATGGTCTAAAGAATGTTGATAGAAATTTTTATAAGAGTTACTGGCTGTCTTGGCGAAGCACAACGCCTGTTTCGACAGCTGTACCCCTGTGTTGAGCCAAAATTCTGTGGCTACACATCGCATCGAAACCGATGGTTCCGCTATAATACGACGACACCCCTATAGTGTATCGCCGTCCGAACGGAAGGTCATCGAACAACAGGTTGCTGACATGTTTGCGCGGAAGATAATACGACCTTCATCTAGCTCCTGGACTTCTCCCGTGGTTCTAGTTAAAAAAAAGATGGCTCCGTTCGCTTTTGCGTCGACTATCGAGCGCTCATTATGATCACACGCAAGGACGTATATACAATACCTGGAAAAGACGACGCTCTGGACACACTACAAGGCGCGGAGTACTTCTCCAGCCTTGATCTTCAATCAGGATATTGGCACATTCCGATGAGTGAGACTGACAAAGGAAAGACCGCATTCGCTACACCAGACGGACTTTACGAATTTAACGTGATGCCTCTTGGCATTTGTAACGCTCCCGCCACATTTGAGCGCATGACAGTTACGTACTTCGTGGACTAAAATGGAAGACCTGTTTATGTTATCTGGACGATATTGTCATCTTTTCGTCTAACTTCGGCCAACATCTTCATCGATTAGACGAAGTCTCAAGTGCCTTGCAAATGCTGGTCTCCAGATCAATAAAGAAATACAAATTTCCAAGCCAAACAATAAAAGTTTTGGGCCACGTCGTCTCAAAAGATGGCATCTAGCCAGACCCCGAAAATATTTGTGCTGTTCTCCAGTTTCCTCACCCCCCGCAGCAGAAAGATCTACGTAGTTTCCTCGGCTTGGCGTCATATTTTCGTCGATATACACACAACTTCGCTGCAATAGCAGCTCCTCTACACAAGCTGCTGGTTACCGGTGCCTCTTTCACATGGACTAAGGACTGCGAGTCGGCATTTAAAGCTCTTAAGCAACATCTTACTTCCGGAACAGTGCTTCGCCACTTCGATGGTCGAGCCCCCACCATACTTTATACTGATGCAAGCGCACAAGGTATTGGAGCAGTACTTCTGCAACGTAATGCAGCCTCTAAAGAGCAAGCCATAGCATATGCCAGCCGAACACTTTCTCCAGCTAAGCGAAACTACACCATTAGAGAGCAAGAGTGCCTGGCTATCGTTTGGTCGATTCAGAAATTTCGCCCATACTTTTACGGCCGCCACTTCACCATCGTCACCGACCATCATGCTCTGCGTTGGCTGTCATGAATGCTAAAACCTGTCAGGACGCTTACGACGCTGGATACTCCGCTTGCAGGAATATGACTTTACAATAACGTGCAAGTCTGGAAAAAGTCATCATGATGCAGACGAATTGTCTCGCAGCCCACGCTCGCTCTCTCCCGGTAACGCGCCGTCGTCTTCCCCACCAAGTCATTCCGATGCTACACCTGCCTCACACCAGCTCCCGATAACGCCCCTGGACCAAGTTACGCTTTCATCACGCTCTGATTTTGCCTTGCTTCAGCGGGCCGACTCCTACTGTCGAACTTTCATGGATCTCCTTAGTGGGTTCGTCGAACCACCCAACAGCCGCTTGCGACGCCAGCTTCGACAATTCCGCCTCAAAGATTGTATGCTACACCGCTACGTTTAACACCCAACAGGGAAGCGGTGGGTCCTAGTCCTACCTCACTGCCTTCGCCTTCGAGTATTAGAGTGGCTTCACGACGACATATTAGCTGGCTACTGAGGATTCCACGAAACCTACGACCGCATCAAGACCCGCTGCTTCTGGCCTGGCCTATCCACGACGGTGGCCAAATACGTTGCCTCTTGTGCGGCATGTCAGAACCGCAAACGCTCGGCATCCCCTCCCGCCGGTTTACTACAACTTCTCCCTGTCCCGGACGCACATTTTGAATTTGTTGGCACTGATTTCTATGGTCCTTTGCCTTTGACACCCACTGGTTACCGTTGTATTGTCACCTCGGTCGACGATTTACCAAGATACGCCAAAACTGTGCCTCTGCGATCCAGTACCGCTTCTGAGGTTGCTGACTTTTTTTGCGCTCCATCGTCTTGCGCCACGGGGCTCCTCACGTTCTTCTGAGTGACAATAAATAAATGGCAAGGCGTTTATTTCCCAAGTTCTCGAGGAAGTTGTTCGGGCCGCTGATACCGTGCACAAATCTACTTCTACCTATCATCCACAAACCAACGGCCTTACTGAGCGCTTCCACCGTACGCTATCTGACATGATTTCCATGTACGTACGTCCGCCCTGACCACACTGACTGGGATAAAATTCTTCCTTTTGCATACATTCGCATATAATACTGCTATTCAACAGACTACCGGCTAGTGCCTTTTCTTCCTTGTGTATGGACGATCTCCTTCCACCATATTTGAGGAGGAGGAGGAGGAACAAACTTTTATTTAAACCAGCAGTTTAGCTGGCTGGGCCTAGGCCTCCCACGTGGGGACATCTCCACCATATTTGACAGAGAATTCTTTTTAGCACCTTCGCCTAACGCTTTCCTTCCAGAAGAGTTTGCTGCCCGAGTTGCACATTTCCGTCAAATTGCCCGGCAAAGCACGGAAGCTACCCAAGCTGAGAAGGAACGTCGCTGTGACAACAAACGCCGCGACGTCCATTTTCACTCTGGAGACCAAGACCAGCTTTGGAACTCCAGGCCTCTGTGAGAAGTTCCTTCAACGCTACATTGGCCCATACACCGTTGTGAAACAAATATCTGCAGTGAACTATCTCGTCCGTCCAGTCCACTCCGTCACTGACCGGCACCGCCGGAATAGAGAAATTGTTCACATCTCGCGGATGAAGCCCTTCACTCGCCGTTTAGATGATCTCTAAGCTGCGGCCAGTCTGGCCGCTTCCATGACGGGGGGGGGGGGGGGGGGCTTTGTGTAAGCACTATTAACGTAGTTCGTCATTTTCATATGTACATAGCCATCAGCATCCCGGTTCTGCATCTTCGTGCTTGAGTCTGGGCCGTGCCTGCGGAATAAACGGGTCTCCTAGTGCTGCCTGTCCTGGGGCGGTATTCTGTAAGGGTCTACCAAGTGGACTGTCCATTTCGGCGACCATTGATTCGCTGCAGCTTGACGTGCAGGAAGGAGACTGGCTGGCACCTTCCTGCACGTCAAGCTGCAGCGAATCAATGGTCACCGAAATGGCAAAATGGTATATATTGTCACGGGATGTTCGCGTAAGTCGCAGGGTGGCGCAGGCGTACCGAACCAGAACACACGACAGCCGGGGGGCGGGGGGGGGGGGAGCGGATTGCGAGGGGCCGGCGTCGTCGGTCATTATGGCAGCAGATGGCAACGTACGGCTTCGGAGCTCCAGGGTGGGGAAGACGGGCACCCAGCACCTCCACCAAATGTTACGGGATGTTCTCGTAACGCAGACAGGGCGGCTGACCGAAGGACAGGATGACGGAGCAGCTCAGCTGGAAACCGATCGAGGGCGCACTACTAGTGCGTCGATTTCCTCTTCCACACTTCACCGGGCCGGCACAAATAATCTCCAGCCCAATATATATATATATATATATATATATGTGTGTGTGCGTGTGTGTGTGTGTGTGTGTGTGTGTGTGTGTGTGTGTGTAACGCAGGAGACATGGGGGTCGTGCGAAGCTCTGTGGAACGTCTGCTTCCTCCTTCACCACTACTGCACCGCACCGTCCTTGTGCGGTTCGACAGTCAGACGCTTCTCCCTCCCCCCGAGTGAGTCGTAGGTGTAGGGGCGGATGACATCGTCTTAATCTCCCCACATGTACGATGTCAGTCTGGCGACCGAGTGGGGCCACGCTGCGGTTGATCTCGTAGTTCACAGCAGAGATTTTGCGTGTGATCGTATGCGGTCCTTCTATTATTGCACTGAGTTTACCGTTGTTGGGGTGCCGGGGTGTCTGGTATAGAAAACAGTCCCCGACTTGAAGCTCTGAGGGAAGAAATTTCTTGTCATATATGAGCTTGTTTTTCTCGTGATATGCCAGGGAATTGCGGACCGCGTTTGCGCGAGCTTCCTGCAGGCTCTCGGTAACGTTGGAGAGGAGCTTGGGGTAGCATGGTGTGCCCCACATAAGAAAGCAGGGTGGGTAGCCCATGACCTCGTGGGGTGTTTGGTTGTACTCGTCGACAACGTCAGAGAGGAGACGCGTTCATGGTTTTCGGGATTCGTCGTTGATCTTGCAGCGAAGGGGAGTGACGATGGGCTGATTAGTGCGCTCATTTAAGCCATTAGTGTGGGCGTTGTGAGCTTGTATAAAGCTGATGAATGTGGTTATGTTTGAGGAATTGCTTGAATTTGCCAGCGGTATATCCTGTGCTGCCGTCGGAAAGGAACTTCCGAGGCTTTCCTGCAATGAAAATACTCTTCAGGCAGGTAATGTAGGCGTCGCAGGTCTCATTTCTGTGTACAAAAGCCCACACATAACGGGTGGCGTGGTCAACTGCCAAGTCAATTAATCTTTTGGAGGACCCGTAGTTGGCAAAACCTCTGATAGTGGCCATGGCAAGAAGATCAAATGGTTGCTCCGCGGGTGGTAATGACTCTATGGAACCAAAACGTTTGGTTTTCGTCTTCTTGCAGCGCTGGCAAGTATCGCAGTGTCGAGCGTATTCGGAAACGTCGGTGACGATGTCAGGCCAATGATATTGTGGAGAGAGAAGTCGCAATGTATTCTTTACTCCGACATGACCGAAAGCGTCATGAGCCTTCTGAAGAAGAGAAGAGCGGAAAGCAATGGAACGTAGACTTTTCGTATCTCTCTGCGTGTCACTATGGTCATTCCATTCTCAATGGTATGCTTGCAAGGTGGTTTGTCCTGGTGGTACTCTCGCAGTTGTTCAGCAGATAGGAGCTGAATAATAGGGTTTCTAGACAGTGCATCGGCTTCGATGTTGTTAATGCCCTTTTGATGCTTAATGTTTACGTCGTACATGGAGAGCTTTAAGGACCATCGGAACAGACGGCCTCGAGGATTTTTGATCTTCTTAAGCCATTGCAACGCCGCGCGATCGGTGATCACAGTGAAAGGTTTTCCATGTAGATAACAATGCCATTTATCTATGGCATCAATAATTGCTACACATTCAAGTTCTGTGATGGCGTAATTGATTTCATGCTTTAGCAGCTTGCGTGAATGGTATGCAACTGGATGCTCTCGACGATCATCATCAGCCTGCTTCAAGACGGCGCCGATACCTGTGTTGGATGCATCGCAGTAGAGCACAGAAGGTTTGGTGGCATCGTAGATGGCAAGGATGGGTTCTTCCATTACACATATGTTAAGCTGAGTGAAAGCCAGTTCACAGTCAGGGTCCCGGTTCCAGGTGGTGTCTTTGCTGAGTAGGCGTGTCAGTGGATGAGCAATTTCACTGGAGCGGGCGATGTACCGACGGTAAACATTGACGATGCCGAAAACACGCTGTAACTGTTTAGGGCGTGATGGTGTTGCTTTGTTTCAGAGTGACTGTGCCATTAGAAACCCTGCGTCCCAGGTACTCAATGGAAGTTTGTGCGAACTGACCTTTCTTTAATTTCAGTTTAATGCATTCGCTTCTAAAAGCGTTTAGAACGGCATCTAGATGCTTCAAATGATCTGGGAACGTGTCAGAATAGACGACAATGTCATCGAAGTAGTTCGTGACGTGCGTCAAGTGGTGTTTAGTCAAGCCCTTTCAAACGCCCTTTCAAACAGCCCTTTCAAAAGTGGCTGGAGCGTTCCGGAGACTAAAAGGCATGACAAGCCATTCGTAGTGACCGGTACGTGTGACAAAGGCCGTTTTCGGGATGTCTCCCGGATGCATCCTCACGTGCCAGTAACCTGACGTTATGTCTAACGTCGAGAAGTACGTCGATTTCCCGATAGAGTCAAGAATATCGTCGATGCGAGGGATTGGTTGATAGTCGGGGACCGTCACTGTGTTTAACTTGCGGTAATCTATTCAGAAACGCGTGCGTCCTTCCCCTTTTTTCTTGGCCAGAAGTGCCTACGCAGCGTACGGTGACGTAGACAGTCTTATAACGCCTTGCGTGAGAAGGTTGTTCATTTGTCCATCCATTTCGACGCTATCGGCTTCTGAGCATTGATAGGGAGCCCTGTAGATGGGAACATTGTTGGTGAGAGGAATGTGATGCGTTTCGCTAGTGATGCATCCAATGTCAGTCTGTGATTTGGAAAAAAATGTCCTCGTACTTATGGACAAGCTGCTTCAATGCCATCCTCTGAGTTTCATTTAGATGCACAAAATCACGAACTGCAACCTACTGCAAACAAGAGTCCATGTTAGCCGTGGACTGGTTTTGTGGGCGAGGGTGGATGATGTCACTCCCTTGGTGTAGAGTCAGGGTATCGAGATCCAGAGACCAGTTAAAAAGGCAGGCCTTGTCCAAGCCAAGAAGTATGTTGCTCTTTATGCCTTATAGAACATGTGCGTGAATTTCCTTTGTGAATGTTCCGATCTGTATCTTTAGATTGAGGCGACCGAATGTTTTGGTAGATGATGTAACTTGTTGAACATTGATGTGTGAATCTCTCATTATTTGTAGGTGAAGAGCCGCCAACACTGCTTCGCATTTTACAGGTAATCGTGGCTCCCGTATCAAGAGTAGCGCTGACAGGGTACCCGTTAATGAGTGCATCAAATAGAATTAACAGAGCTTTGGGTCGCCCTCCTCGTTTCCCTGGTTGGTAGCGAGGGCAGAATTGCTTGCGCGTCGTGTACATGCATTGTGCCAGTGCATCTGTCGGGGCAAACCATGCATTGCGCAGTGTCTGCATTTGGACGCGGTTGCTCGTATCCACGTTTTAGGTAGACGCTGATGGGCGCTGTTGCTTGCTTCGCTGATCTGCGTGTTTTGACCTGGTAAAACGCGCTGTGATTTAACTCGTTGCATAATTGACTCTACTCGTTGCACAGCTGAAAGCGACGTCGCTGGTGTAGACGGGTTAAGCCCAACAAGAGCCATCTCGATATTGGTGGGAAGGCCGTCGATGAGCCCTAATATTAAGTGCGCGTCCTTTAGGTCGGCAAGGCGTCCCAGACACATTTTTTCATTGTAGTAGTCCTTCAGGCTCTGGCCCGGTTTTAGCTGACAATGAATGAACAGACGGAAAGGATCCGCGGCGGTGCTTGTAAAGCGTTGCGCCATGCATTGAGTGAGGGTCTCCCAAGATGCGTCAGTGTCAAACACCTCGGTAAGGTACCATCGGAAGGCCTCACCTTCAAGGAAATCGGAGAAATTGCACAGCTTGTCTCGCTCCGTCCATGCAGCGGCCGCAGTCTTCACCTCGAAGAGCCGGAGCCACTTGTCAAAGGAGACGTCCTCGGGTGCTCCCGAGTACTTCGAAATGTTGATGGCTTTATTGGATGTTGTCATGATGTAGGGCACGGTAAATCCTGTCGACTAGTGTAACGCAGGAGACATGGCGGTCGTGCGAAGCTCTGTTTATTGGGAACGTCTTCCTCCTTCACCACTACTGCACCACATCGTTCTTGTGCGGTTCGTCATATATATATATATATATATATATATATATATGCAATCTTGACTACGCCATGACGTGAACCTCGACGCGATGAGAGAGGAATTTTGCGGCCGCGTGTAATATATCTGGAACTCGACCTTCACAGGTTGGCGTCGACGATTGAGCTCGTCGCGTAATACTACAAAGTCGCCACTGTCATTTTTGGTTGGTGCAGGGATTTTCAATTTGGTAGTCTTAGCCTTGGTAAAGGTGGCATGCGGAGCAGTGTGATTATAATAAATATTACCGACTTCTGCGCGTGGATGGTCTACTATAGGGTTCTAGCTGTGTATATAAAGGCAGCGACAACTGTAATGGCACTCCTACTGGAGTGGCCCAATGGAGTTAGTTCAACGCTTATTAAGCCTTGATGCACGGAAAATTTCAAATACAAAATTGTACCGCAGGCTACTTACCAGAAGCTGTTTCGGAGTGTCCCACATTGCTCTTTATGGATCCAACCTTGAGTGGTCGTTTGCGTCCCGGCTGACAGAAGACACTGCTTAGGGCCGCCAGCTCGTCAGGGTCGCCTAATTGGGTGCCGGTACCATGAGCCTCCACATAGTGTACTTGCATCGGGTCAATGTTCGCTTCAGCGTAAACTTCACGAAGGAGCTTCGCTTGCAGTTTTGTTGACGGGACTGTGAGTCCTGCGAAGTAGTGTAAACCCAACTCACGTCAGGCCTTACGCCCGATCGTGCAAATTTCCTGGGCGGAAAGCCTGTAGCATAGAATGCCAGTACATTTCAAAATTGCAAGCCAGACAGTGTTATCCCCTATCAGGAGTGATTCTACGTGGTCTGTTGATAAATGTGTCAAATTTAAACAACTTTTAACACGAAGCACTCAAATCTCTATTCCAAAAAAGAGAAGGCAGTAGGATGTCGCTTCGTGCATTTTCTATTTAGACAATTGAATTTGAGGGTAATTAAGTATTTATTCTAGGGTAGCCAGTCACATTGCATTCGTCATTACGAAATTGCGTCCCAGGCTCGTAGCAGCACGTGCACAGTATATTTATTTGCTACATGCATTACAAGAAAAGAAACACAGTTCTTTCAAGATTGCTGTCATAAAGTGGCACGTCGAATGTCTCTTCAAACGTGTTGGTACATTCGGCATAGTGTTTCTTTGTAGAAATGCGAAGCACATTGAAGTGCAGTCACTACACATTGACTGTGCAGGGGAATAAATTTACACGAAGGTCAACTTCTGTTGCTTTTTATGTCACAACTGAGCAGAAGTTGCAAAAATAAGTCGCGTCCTTAAATGTGGGCACGGTGCCAAGCTCTTTTCGACTATAAGCCATGTGCAACAGTGAAATTGTATCAAAAGGCAGCATATGTCACAAAATATAAAGACCGCACCTTTCGTCGCCGGAGTGTGCTAGTTCCTGAGTGTTATAGAACGGATGTTTCCTGCTTATTGGCATGATGATGCGCTTAACGAACAAATTCAATTCAATACAGAGAATACGAAGACAAGACACACAGAACTCATTATGATTTTATTCATGGATGACCGACTTGCGCAGTCATTGTTCTAAATTTTACATAAAGAAAAAGTGAGCGTAACCAAGCAGGTGTTGGGTAGCCCAAATGTCGCTGGTGGCATTAAAGCAGAAAAAGGGCGATGGCACTTCAAGGACACTTGGCGTTTATGCGACAAAACGGACATATTTACATATAGAATGCAAATGAAGTGTGAGTGAAGGCCTGCATTGTCACTTTTTTCCACTTTATAGATCACATTATCATCATCAGTCTATTTTTTATGTACACTGCAGGGCGAAAGCCTCTCCGTGCGATCTCCTGTCTTGCGCTAGCTGATTCCAACTTCCGCCTGTAAATTTCCTTATTTCATCAGCCCACCTAGTTTTCTGCATCCTCGACTGCACTTCGCTTCCCTTGGTACCCATTCTGTAACTCTAATGGTCCACCGGTTATCTACCCTACGCATTACATGGCGCGACCAGCTCCATTTTATTCTCTTATCTATAGTATATCAATTATCCCCGTTTGCTCTCTTATCTACGCCGCTCCCTTCCTATCTCTTAACGTTATATTTTTCGTTCTATCACTCTGTGTGCGGTCCATAACTTGTTCTTGAGCTTGTGCGTTAACCTCCATGTCTGTGCCCCATATCTTAGCACTGGTAGAATGCAGTGATAATACACTTTCCTTTTCAATGACTGACAGCGGTAAGTCCCAATCAGTATCTGACGTGTGTACTTCAGCCCATTTTTATTCTTCTGTAAATTTCGTTCTCATGACCAGGGTCCCTTGTGAGTAATTGACCTAGATGACCGTACTCCTGTACAGACTCTAGAGGCTGACTGGCGATCCGGAATTCTTGTTTCCTCGTCAGGCTATTGAACATCATCCTTGTTTTCTGCATATTAACCTTCGTGCCCAATTTTATACTGTCTGGGTTAAGGTCCTCAATCATTCATCGTAATTCGTCCTCAGTCTTGCTGAACAGGACATTACGTGCAAACCGAAGGTTCCTGAGATAGCGCCATTCATCCTGATTCCTTAGCCTTCTTGAATAGCTTGAATACATAATCTAAGAATGCAGTGACTAGTATCGAAAAGATTGTGTCTCCTTGCCTCACCTCTTTCTTGACAGGTAACTTTCTACTTTTCTTGTAGAAAACGAAGGTAGCTGTGGAATCTATGTAGATATTTGCGAAGATGTTCACGTATGCTTCTGCACTCCTTGATTATGCGATGCCTCTATGAGTGCACGTATCTCTACTGAATCAAATGCCTTTTCATAATCTAATAAAGCCATATAGAAAGGTTGATTGGACTCGGGATATTTCTCAATTACCTGATTGATGGCATGGATGCGATCCATTGTAGAATATCTCTCCCTGAAGCCAGCCTGTTCTCTTGGTTGATTAAAGTCAAGTGTTGCCCTGATACTATTGGAAATTATCTTGGCGAATATTTTATAGAATAATGCAAGCAAGCTAATGAGCCTATAATTTTTCAATTCTCTAACGTCTCCCTTTTTATGCATTTGTATAATGTTGGTATTCTTTCAGTTCTCTGGTACACTTGAAGTCGTGAGGCATTGCAGATAAAGTGCCGCAAGGTTTTCAACCATGATATCTCATTCGTGTTTCATTAAATCGACTGTCTTTCCATCTTCTCCAGCTGCTTTTTCCCTGGCCATGTCTTTCACGGCCCTTCGAACTTGATCGCTAGTTGTAGAGGAAGCCTCTGCGTCCTGTTCATCACTACTTCGAATGAAAGTAGCTTGGCTGCTTTGGGTAGTGTACAGTCAGTATACAATTCTTCCGAAGCTTTACGTCATCTAAACTGCTGATGATATTACCCTGCTTATTTTTCAGTGCACACGTCTTGCCTTGTCCTATGTCAAGTTTTGTTCTCACTGATTTTATGCTGCGTCCGGTTTTATATGCCTTAGTTATTGCTTGTTGAACGGTTCTAGCAGTTCAGCGAATTCTATCTGATCTCTTGAGTCTGACAATTTCAGGCTTTGTCGTTTCTTCGTTACTACATCTGTTGCTTGGGAGAGCTTACCTACTGGTTTTCTCGGTGCCTTACCTCCCACTTCAATTGATGCTTCTGAAATCATCCTTTATAGATACATATTTCGTTAAATTAGATAAAATTGCGGCACAGTTAGCTCATGCAGAATGCATAATCACAGGCATTCAACTATGTCTCAGCGATGAATTTCTCTTAATCGATTCGCTCACCGCCACTCTTGTAGCCATCCGCGTTGCTCTTGACATGGACCACTCTGGCGTACACACGGCGAGCTTCTCGTGCCCGTTGGATGAAAAATACGCCTACTGTTTCACTTCGGGCGTAGCCATTGCCTGTTTGCGGAAAGAAAACATGGTTACCTGGACGCACTCTATGCCGAGCAAAAATAATTCGCGAATTAAGAAAGCTCAGCTTATGTGGCCGCCCCTCTTTTGAGGTTCTACGCCATTCCTAAAGTAATGTCTTGTTAAGTTGCGGTGTTCAGTCTTCACAGCCATCTGGGTATTGGAAATTAGAGAGCTCACTGCTTTATTGTGTTTATCAGGTTTTTGTCAATTATTGCCATACTGAAGACTTCGTACGTCAATATGGATCCTGCCCGCTAAGTTACCTAGTGGTTCACTGTGATCCTAACTAATGTTCCCTCGATGACTCGGGCGGTTGTGCACAACACCACGTACAACCATTCGATCACACAAAGTGTTGGGACATGACAGATGAGGAGCTTTTTTTCGGAACGAGTCAAATTCACCTAAACGTAATTTAAGAAAACGACGAATATTTGTTATTGGACCGAAATGGCAACGCTATCTAAGCATATATATGTTTTACATGTCAGCTAGAGCAACTTTACAGCAACAAGTAGTGAAATAATATGCAGCACATTTAACCAATGACAAGATGTAAAGGTAGGAATTGAATTTTTTTGATTTGTAACACTCCATTTGATGACGTTCTGACTCGAAAACTTAGTCGAAAACAACTTTTCATAACGATCAATGCGATTTTAGTAGAAAATCCATTAAAACACTGACAATTAGTGCTAATGCTGTGCTGGATGAACACGGTGGATAATATCTGGAGAGAGCAATTCTTTCGGCTTGAAGGCTTATGCAAACTGCTGTGTAATCTCTCACAGGATCTTTTTTAGCAGCATTGAAGGCCGTAACAAAATAAGGAACGCAACTTGCAATGAGACTGTCTCGTTGCTTCGATTACATCGTGTAAAAAGCGCTCTCCTATTGAGCCCGTGGATTTGGTTCATTTTGATCCGTACACCAGAAGGATCTGGCTCATTTCACATCCAAAATACGATCTTCAGACACCGTTCACTTGCCTTATTTGACCCATTGCATTGTGATACTTTGGCGTTACAGCTGTATCTCAAAGTTTCGGCTTGTGGATTTGGCTCATTTTGACAAAAAATTGAAAACTCAAATGAACACACGCGCCGAACCAGAATGTCATCAAAAAATGCATGGTCACATTCTCAAAGAGTTTCATCTCGGGCAATCAAGTACGCCCGGCTATGGCACGAAGAAGTTATTTCTATGATAAGGCCGCGATTACCAATACTCGTGTTAGATTCTATGATCGTGTTGTGGAATTAAATTTTAACAACTGCAAAGATATTTTAACATGTCACCTTATTAGACGAATCTCCTTCCTTAAAATATTCGGCATCGTTTGAAAGATCAGTCTCTCTCCCGAGCAGGTTTATATATGTAATGCTTTGCTTTGTATTGTGACTGGTTGTGAAACAGTTTGGAACTTCTTGGTCGTCCAGTTACGATAAACTAAAACACGACCGAGTTCCTAAAATTTGAGCATTCACTGGAACATATTAGTAACACAGTAGCGTTCCCGAAAACACCTTTTCAATAAGCCCAGTTAGTTGTATAGACTGCTGCGTATTACCGTATACACTCCTGTAAAGGCCGCACCCGTGTGAGGGCCGAACCCCCAACTTGGCAGGCCAAAATTTGGAGAAAACATTTCCTACAGAGAAGCAACTACGTTCGTTGCCCCAATGACGCTCGCGGGCATCGACGAATGTTCACGCGCTGTGTATTTGCGCATGCCGGTACTAGATGACGAGAGCCGCTGTGTACGTAGGCCACCGGCTAGGCCGGCACCGTTTTGGCCAAAATGTTTGGTCCTTTGTAAGGGCCGCACCTCATTAAAATTGTGAGAAAAGTAGACTGGTGTGTCCAGTACATACGTTAAGTTCAATTAGAATTCAGACGGTTGTCCATTGCTGAGATCATCGTTCTATTCTACCACTAAAACTTCAGGCACTGCGACGAGTTGAAAAGGTACTTCTGGAAAATGTCTCCGGATGGACACCTGTCTGGTTTTCGATGAATCGACGCCCTGATGAAACCAGCGCTGCTTGTGGCTGATTGAAGGTCTTGATCTTCATGTACAGAATTGCTATATCTACCGCCCCCACAGCATGTATTTCAGCTGTTTTAATACTCCTAAACAACGAGCTCTTCCAAAGTTACTGCGTTTAAATACCACCGCGGTTACCCATTTGCGCGCTTGTTTACCGGATTTCTGCCGTCGTCGTCGCCGTCGTCGTCGCCGTCGCCGTGAGGTTCCCTATAGATAAAATCTTCGCCGCGCGCCGTATGCCCGAGAGGAAGCGTGCGGAGACGCGCGCTATCACGGAGAGCGAACGCACTCAATCTCCCACGCGCAAGCAAGGAAGCCGGAAGCCAGCGCCGGAGGGAGCAAGGGGGGGGGGGGGGGGGCGCACTTCTCTGCCAACAACCGCGCTCGTCGCTCGCTCGCACCGTCTCTTATCTCCACACGGCTCTGACCTTTAAGTGCATTCGCCGCTCAGTTTCCGTTGCAGCGATAGACCGCACGTACCTTCGCCCGCTGCGGCGTATGCTTGCTGCCAGCGTTTTGACAGTCGTTGTCTGCTGTCATTCAGTGTGATCTCTTCGTGTTTGTGCGCGCTCACACCACGCTTGTTCATTCAGTTCGTAATAGTCGGGCCACATTTTCCAACGCACGCTACACACGCAATGCTGCCCGGATTGGCAGTGCAGCGTTTTATGGATACGAGCATCCAGTGACATTCTTGCTTCTTGAGCAGCAACTTCCGGTTAGGGACCGACTTTCGGTTTGCCACAGAGGCGGGGCAAAATTAAAAATAAATTATAAAAAATAAAACAGGTAGATATTCACAGAAGGTGCCTTGAAATCACGTGCGCCAGCCGCCTCCAGGGCCCGTCCAGTTCTTCACGGCTACGTACGAAAGATATCAGCAGCGAAGCGGGCAACACGTGTTCACAAGACACGTGCGATCAGAGCAAGGTGTCATCAGCGCGGGGCACGAGGAAAAGAAGACGTCTGGAACTCTTGTGAGAAGACTGTATATGTTGCAGCGAGACTCTCGCTTAGCTCTTTTCCGGTTAAAAGTTTGCCCAACGTAAACTATTTAAAGTACCTTAGTTGAACTGTGTGTTACAATTATGGTGGAGGTGCAGGGTATGATTTGAAGCACTCCTCGTGTCGAAGAAAGCAGCCCGGACCGTCGCCAAGTCAGTCCCAACGAATTGAATGCTGTTCACCAATACAGCAGTCGTCGCCTACGTGGTGAGCCCCCCGAGTTTTTCCCTTCGCCGAATTCTCTCGGAGCGTCAACAGCTGTTAACGGAAATGCTACCGAGATGACAACTGAGTTCACGCCAACTCACATCGGAGTGAATCCGCCGATGACGCCAGAACCTTTCCATGGCGACACATTTGTAGACGCAGAGTACTGGCTGGAACGCTTTGAGCGCGTCGCGCAGTTCAACAGATGGAATGGAGCGCGCAAGTTCCGAAACGTTTACTTCTCGTTAGGGGACCACACACGAACGTGGTTTGAAAACTACGAAGTGACATTTGTGTCGTGGGATGCTTTCCGACGGGAATTCCTTGCCACTTACCCGAGTACGGATCGCAGGGAGAGGGCCGAAGCTGCCCTACAAGCAAGAAACCAGCGCAACAATGAAAGCGTGGCCATGTATGTAGAAGACATGTCCCGCGTGTTCCGCCAAGCTGATCCGAACATGAGCAAGGGCAAGAAGCTTCGCCATCTAATGCCGGGTGTAAGACAGGAACTGGTCGCAGGGTTGGTTCGGAGCCCACCGCACATGGTTGCTGAGTTTCGTTGATTCAGAGGCGACAACAGTGGAAAGAACGTTGCAACAGCGATCAAGGACGTAGAACCGGGAAATGAACGTCCCCTCTGTAGACACAGTTCCAGCAGTCTTCTTGCGTCGCTGGCAAAGTTCACAAGCGGTGATGTAACGTCGTACGGAACGGGCAAGGCCCGGCCAGAAAATGCGCCGACGTACAAGGTCATGGGTTCGAGATACGCCGAGGCGTCCTGCCGTTGGTGCGTCGTGAAGCTCTTCTAGAACGGTTGAGTGGAAGTGTTTAGGTATTACAAGTAGGAACTCGGAGCCGTCCGGATGAAGATTACGACGGTACAGACTATAGTCGCGGAAGACGAAGAGGCATAGAGGAGCATCGGCTGGAGAGTGTTCCAAATGATCTATGAGAGCTCTGATGTAAGCGTCATGACGTTGCTCGTGGGCGAAATGAAGGAGCTGTGATACTGTGAAAACGCAAGCAGGACTATCACTATTGGAGGAGTCAGAGTCGTCAACAGGGTAACGCAATAAGCTGTCAGCGTCTTGGTGCAGGCGGCCAGACTTGTACACCACGGAATGTGAAAATTCTTGTAGTCTCAAAGCCCGTCGACCCAGCCGGCCTGTAGGATCTTTTAGCGATGAGAGCCACCAGAGAGCATGATGGTCAGTGACGACGGAGAAAGGCCGACCGTAAAAGTAAGGAAGGAACTTCGCAATTGCCTAGACAACAGCAAGGCATTCTCTTTCGTAATGGAATAGTTACGTTCCGATGGTGATAGGAGGTGGCTTGCATAAGGAATAACACGATTCTGGCCACGCTGACGCTGGGCTAAGACGGCACCTACGCCATGACCGCTGGCATCTCAACGCATTTCTGTAGGCGCATCAGGGTAGAAATGGTGAGAATGGGTGGTGAGGTGAGAAGAGTCACGAGACGAGAGAAGGCGGTGGCTTGTGAAGTACCGCACGAGAATTGTACGCCTTTCTTCATAAGATTAGTGAGGGGTGTAGCAATTGCCGCAAAATATTGAACAAAACGACGAAAGTACGAGCATAGCCTTAGAAAACGTCGAACGTCTGCGGCTGTCTTCGGAACCGGAAAGCATCGTATAGCGCGAGTTATGTCGGGATCAGGCTGTACTCCGGAATCGTGAACGAGATGGCCCAGAACAGTAATTTGGTGGCGGCCAAAACGACATTTGGACGAGTTGAGTTGCAGCTTCGCCTTTCAAAATACATCAAGTGTACTTCTCAGATGCTCAAGGTGAGTCTCGAACGTTGTCGAGAAGACGATGACGTCGTCGAAGTAGCAGAGACCTGTGGACCATTTGAAACCTTGGAGCAAGGAGCCCATCATACGCTCAAAGGTGGCAGGGGCGTTGCATAATCGAAACGGCATTACTTTAAATTGATATATGCCATCAGGTGTGATGAACGCGGTTTTTTCTCTGTCCATATCTTCAACAGCAATCTATCAGTATCCATAACGAAGATCAATAGAAGAGAAATAGCTGGAACCGTGGAGGCAGTCAAGGGCGTCGTCTATACGTGGGAGCGGGTAGACATCCTTCTTAGTAATTTTGTTTAGATGACGGTAGTCTACACAGAAGCGCCACGTGCCGTCCTTCTTCTTAACCAACACGACAGGTGACGCCCAGGGACTCGAAGAAGGCTGAATGATGTTTTTATCTAGCATTTTGTTCACTTCACTTTGAATTACTCGGCTTTCCGATGCAGAAACTCGATATGGTCGTCGGTGAATAGGCGTAGCATCCCCAGTAGGAATCCGATGCTTGACCGTGAGCGTCTGTCCTAAAGGGCGATCGTCGAAGTCGAAAATATCTTGGTAGGACGATAATACTTGGCAAAGGTCTTCCGCCTGCGCAGAGGACAGGTTCGCCGCAACTATTTTCTTTATGTTGGAATCGGCGCCCGAGCCTGGCGCGAGGGGCGTGCGAGACAATCAACGTTTCCAAGGCGAATACCTTGCGGTAGAATTTGCTTTCCTAATCCAAAGTTAAAGATAGGCATGCGAGTGCAGTTAGCAGTAATAGTCAGAATAGTGTGAAGCGCGGTGAGCTTTAGTGAAATGTCGGGCAGAGGAGTGACGAGGTACTCGCCATAAGAAACATGTGGAAAAGACAACAGGTCAATATAGGCTATTGACTTTGGTGGCAGGCGAATAAAGCCGGTGGGTCGTAAGCGGCACTGGGGCGCGTCAGAAGGTTCTGCGAGAGTCGGGAACTCAGGCGAAGGGTACTGGCAGAGCAGTCAATAAGAGCAGAATGTGCGGAGAGAAAATCGAGTCCGAAAGTTAAGTCGTGGGAACAATGAGCAATCACGGTGAAGAAGACAGGAGTGTGACAGCCGGCGATGCTGACACGTGCCGTACACATTCCGACGATAGGCGCAGGACCGCCACCAGCAACGAGGACGACGCATGCCGACGCTGGGGTGAGGAGCTGTTTCAGTCGTCGTCGGAAGGCAGCAGTCATATTATATATATATAATGTCACGGGATGTTTTTGCAAGTCCACAGGGCGTCTGACTGAAGTACAAGAAGACGGAGCAGTTTCAGCTAGACACCGATCGAGCGCGCACGCCTAGTTCGTCGACTTCCTCTTTCACACTTTACCGTGCCAGTGCCGATAATCTCCAGTACAATCACCCCCCGCCCCATGTATAAACCCCATATATTGTAATGGGGTTTATTGCCGACTAAGAAACGCGACCGTCTCAGTTGAGCATCGGACACCGAGAGCGCGAGCCCGTCTTCGTCGGCGGGCCGATGATGATAGTGCGTCCACAGGGCGCGCCAGTCACACAGGGCGCCAGTCTTCTTCGCTACAACTGCCCCCTGGAGAAGAAGGAGCCATCCTGGCGACTCAAGGAGAGGAGAGGACAAGGGGGTCGTAATAGGGTTTAAGTCTCTGGACGTGGACTCTCCGCGTCCACGACGCCTCAAGTCAGTAGATGGCGTTAGCGGCTCGACGACGTAGTTGACCGTCGTCGTCTGTTCAACGACGCGGTAGGGACCGTGGTATTGAGCGAGGAGTTTAGAGCATAGACCAGGGGTGCTTGAAGGTATCCACAGCCAGACGAGTGAGTCCGGCTGGTAGGTGCAGGGAGGTCGGTCATCATCGCGACGGAATTTTTGGAGACTCTGGTCTTCCGCCGTGAACGAACGGGCCAGCTGACGGCATTCCTCGGCATACTTGGAGGCTTCAGACAGAGGCGTGCCCTCTGATGGGTCAGGCCGGTAGGGGAGAATGGTTTCGAGCGTACATGTAGGTTCACGGCTATATACGAGAAAGAATGGCGAAAATCCCGTTGTGGCCTGTGAAGCGGTATTATAGGCGTACGTAACATATGGCAAAACGAGGGCCCAGTTGGTATGATCCGATGCCATGTACATGGATAGCATGTCGCCCAAAGTACGATTAAACCTTTCTGTTATGCCGTTCGTTTGCGGATGATAAGCTGTACTGGTGCGATGGACGGTATGGCACGCGGTCAGAAGGGCGTTAAGAACTTCGGAAAGAAACGCACGCCCTCTGTCACTAAGAAGTTCCCGCGGTGCCCCATGACGCAGTATGAAGTGATGCAGTAGGAAGGACGCAATGTCGCGGGCTGTCGCTGTTTGCAGTGCCGCAGTTTCTGCATAGCGGGTGAGGTGGTCGACAGCGACAATAATCCAGCGATTGCCAGCTGATGTGCAGGGAAGAGGGCTGTATAGATCGATGCCGACGCGGTCGAATGGTCGGGACGGACAAGGAATGGGCTGTAAAGGACCAAAAGGACGAGGAGCAGGAAGCTTGCGTCGTTGGCACGCTGTGCACGAGCGAATGTACTTTCGCACAAAATTATACATGCCACGCCAATAAAAGCGGGAGCGAAGCCTGGCGTAAGTCTTGAAGAGGCCGGCATGGGCGCATTGCGGGTCTGAATGGAGAGCGGAGCATACATCTGTGCGCAGATGGCGGGGAACGACGATCAACCATTTGCGACCGTCGTAAGCGTAATTTCGACGATAGAGAACACCATCCCGCAACTCGAAATGAGAATCGTGGCGGCGGATAGCGCGTGAAGGGCGTGTTGTTGAAGTGTCAGAAATGCAATCTATAAGTGCCGCAATCCAGGGATCTTTGCGTTGCTCCACAGCCATGTTGACGGGCACAGGCGATGAAAATGCCGATTCGATGGCTGTAATGCAAGTCATGTCACTTGGTGTAGGCGACCGAGTGAGGGCATCCGCGTCGGTGTGTTTACGGCCAGACCGGTAAATGACGCGTATGTCGAAGTCTTGTAACCGTAGACACCATCGCGCAAGGCGGCCTGACGGATCCTTTAAAGTCGATAACAAACATAGAGCATGGTGATCTGTAACGACGTCGAAGGGGCGGCCGTACAGGTAGGGTCGGAATTTTCCAAGGGCCCAAATGATAGCCAGGCACTCCTTTTCGGTGACGGAGTAGTTAGATTCCGCTTTCGTTAGTGTTCGGCTGGCGTAGGCTACTACGTATTCATCATGCCCACTTTTTCGCTGTGCAAGCACGGCACTAAGTCCTACGCCACTGGCGTCGGTGTGGACTTCTGTGGGGGCCGTGGGGTCGAAATGGCGCAGCACGGGAGGCGAAGTGAGCAAACGCCGCATGGTTTCAAACGCATCGTCGCAAGCTGTGGTCCAAGTAGAAAGTCGTGTGTCGCCGCGAAGCAGCGGAGTCAACGAAGCAATGATGGAAGCGAAATTCCGGATAAAACGACGAAAGTAGGAGCAGAGCCCGATAAAGCTCCGAAGTTCTTTCAGGGACGTGGGTTTCGGGAACTCGGCGACGGCGTGAAGTTTCGAAGGATCAGGGAGTATGCCATCTTTCGATACGATGTGTCCGAGTATAGCAAGCTGCTGGGCTCCAAAGCGACATTTCTTCAAGTTGAGTTGGAGGCCCGCCTCGGTGATGCACTGCAGGACTTGTTCGAGACGGTACAGATGTGTGGGAAAATCTAGAGAAAAGACGACGACATCATCAAGGTAACATAGGCATGTCTTCCATTTGTGCCCACGAAGCAGATTACATATATATATATATATATATATATATATATATGCTCTGGTATCGATGACTGCAGTGACAGGACAGCCCAGCCGTCAACGTCAAGAATGTTTCGGTTCGTAAGTAACGTGAGCAGAAGATTTGAGGGCAGGGTCGACAACGCAGCTTCACCTCCAGAAGCTGCAGTGCCTAGTTTTCCGGCTAGATCCGGGAGGCGATAGGCGGCGAAGACAAGCGACGGGGTTGGGGAGAACGAGACATGGCATCGAGGTGAGGGTGAGCGGTTGTAGCGAAGGTGCGGAGCTGGGGCATCAGCAGCAGCGGGCTCATGGCGGGTGGCATAGAGAATAGTAGGTCCGGATGTGCGGGATTACGCGCCGGCGTATCTCCGAGGAGGTGGTGGCCATCGGTTGCGGCAGTGATGAATAACGCGGTCGATGCGACAGCAGTGGAAGCAGATCGGCTTGTCATCAGGTGTACACCATTCCGACGGGTTGCGGTATGTGGCAGAAAAGGACTGCCGGGGACACGGAGGGCCGCTAGAGAACTGGGGAACGCTGGGCTGAGTAGTTGAACACACGGAGTTCAGACCCATGTTCTGAAGTTCCTGTCTGACGGCGGCCTGAATCATCGCCATCGTGGTTGCTGGCGAATCCGGAGGGGTCGCGAAGAAGGCTGGCGAACAGGCGGCCTCCAACTCGCGGCGAACAATACGGGTTACGTCGTCACAGGTGGTCGTCTGACGCGGTCGACCCTCACATGTCGACGTAGTAGGAGTGTTGGGTAGCCGCATGATGTGGTGCGCGATACGGCGGCTCTTAGCTTGTTCAAGGCAAGAAGCAAATTGAAAGCGTCGTCGGCGATGCCTTTTAGCACATGTGCCACTTTATCTGCTTCAGACATAGTGTCGTCTGCTTTGCGGCAAAGAGCCAAGACGTCTAGGATGCATGAAACGTACGGCTCTGCAGATGTCTGAACACGAGACGGAAGAGACTTTCGCGCGGAAACTTTGCCCCCAAAGGGGTCGCCCAACAGTTCCCCTAGCTTTTCTTTGAAACTGTCCCAGCTGGTTATCTCGTCGTCGTGCGTTTGGAGCCACACGCGTGGGGTGCCGCCGAGATAAAAGGTGACATTGGCGAGCATAATCGTTGGATCCCGCCTGTTATTAGCACTGGCGCGTTCATAGAGCTTGATCCTTTCGTCAACGTCCTGTCCCTCCAGGCCAGAGAACACACCAAGGTCGCGATGTCGGGCAAACATGACGATTGGAGTAGTCGGATGCGCTGAAGCCGTTGCAGATGCGGTCTTGTCACCGGGAGGCATGTCTAGCTCGATGTACCGACCACTTCGGAGTTCCGTGGCGAGGTCGGGGATCGCTAACCTCCACCAGAATGTTACGTGTGGAAAGACACAGACGAAAGAGGCTATTTACACGCCATTTTCACTGGAGCCAGACAGCCAGGCCGACACTCGGTCGCGCCCAAAGCCCAGACACACTTCATCGTCTTTCTCGCGGTGGCTCGTCTCTTGAGCATCTCTGGATGATATCGTAATAAGAGCGACGCCGCTTCCGATTTACGTGTGTATGTTGACGGTTGCGAAGTGAGTGCATTAGTGGACACAGATGCAGATTACTCGGTAATAAGTAGTGAGGTTGCCAGGAAACCGAAAAAGTGATGACTCCTTGTAAATGGCCACAAGTCCGCACTGCGGGAGGACACCTCTTCAACCCGATGGGCAAGTGCACGGCTAGAATAGGATACGAGGCTTCACCTATGTCCCTAGCTTTATTGCGCTTTCCGAGTGCTCAAGAGACTTAATTATTGGCACGGACTTCTTGCAGGCCAAGAGCACCGTAATCGACGTGCGGGAATCACGTGTTTCCTTTTCAACCAGGCACGCTGTCGCAACACTTGACACTGAAAAAAATTTGATGACCTCTGCAATGCTACGACGGTGTGATTTTCCCCCGAGATCCAGCGTAGCTGTTGCAGTAAGGAGCAACGTATTCATTGAATACGAAAGAATTGCAGACAGCAAAACCAGACTCTTTCACAAAAAAGGGATCTGCAAGGCAAGAGGCCTTGTTCAGCTGCGTGGCGGATATGCCAACATTTTCCTCACTAATTTTGCAAATGAGGTGCAACATGTCGCGAAGGAAACCGTTATTGCCAGCCTTTCGTCGAAGTTACGGACCTAAGCATTCCCGAGATTTCACCATCGAATTGCCAAGATGTGGATTTTGTCTTTGCATCAATTGACATCAAACCAGGTCTATTGCCCAGACAGAAGGAGCAAATACTGAACAAATAAGGGAATTCGCCGAATGCTTTTCAATGTCATCCAGGGTCCTACGTACGGCTATCGCCAAACATTTGATAATTTTCGATGAATCAGTCAGGCCTATTTGCCAGCATCCATACTGAGTGTCGCCAAAAGAGAGAGAAGCCAACGGAAGTCAAGTTAAGGAAATGCTTAAACACGACGTAATTCGGCCGTCGGCATGTCTGTGGGCATCGCCTGTGGTACTTGTAAAGAAAACGGAACAGACCTTGCGCTTCTGCATTGATCACCGGAAGCTGAACGCCGTCAGAAAGCGCGACGCTTAACCACTTCCAAAAATCGATGACACTCTGAACAGACTGCGAGATGCAAAATTTGTTTCCTGCCTGGGCCTCAAAAATGAGTACTGGTAGACAGAAGTGGATGAACAAGATAGCGGAAAGACGGCATTCGTGACGCCAGACGGACGATACGTGTTCTAAGTATTTCCGTTTGGCCTTTGTTCCGCACCTGCAACATTTCAGCCAATGATGGACAGACACTGTGCTCACCAGTCTGAAATGGCGAACTTGTCTCGTTCATCTTGACGATGTCGTGGTTTTTCTGCTACCTTCGAGCAGCATGTAGGACGACTACGGGCTGTGATGAAAGCTATTAGATCAGCAGGTTTGACGATAAAACCGCAGAAATGCCATTTCGGCTTTAACGAGCTCCTTTTATTTGGCCATGTCAGTTCAGAAGGCATTCGCCCAGACCCTGAGAATACTGCGCAAGTTGAAAAAATTTTAAGACCAACCAACAAAAAGGTTGTGAGGTGATTTTTAGAGCTCAGTATCTACTAGAGCCGCTTCATCAAAATTTTTTCAGGGATCGCCGAAACGCGAACGCGGCTAACAAAATAAGACATGCCTTTCGTCTGGTCGAGTGAAGAGGAGACTGCTTTCAATGAACTACAAACGCGTCTTCAGAGTCATCCAGTTGTTGCGCATTTTGAACAGGAAGCCGAGACTGGTCTCCACGCAGGCGCAACCAATTAAGGCTTCATTAAGTGGCCGAATGGAGAGCAATGAGTCATTGCGTATGCTAGTCGGAACTTTTTCATAGGCTGAGGTGAACTACTCAACGACAGAAAAGGAATGCGTCGCGGTGATATGGGCCATCAGCAATTTAGACCATAGTTATATGGCAGACCATTTCGAGCTATCAGCAACCATCATTCATTGTGCTGGCTGGCCAATCTCAAAGACCCATCTGGACGGCTTGCAAGATGGCTGTAGGATTGCGATACAACGGTCCTATAGAAGTCCGGTCACAAGCACTGTGAAGCTGATTGCTTGTCACGTGCACTGATGAAATCCACGGTATCTACACCTGCTGAATATGAACAGAATTGCCCGTTCCTAGGAACTGTGACATCATCGCAAATTGCACAGCATCAGTAATCTGACGCGGAGCTACGTCCGCTTATTGATCACCTAGAAGGACAAACTGTCGACGTGCCGCGAGCTTTGTCCGCAGCTTGTCGTCGTTCGCTCTGAGGAATAACGTCCTGTACAAACGAAATTTTGAACATAGCGCCGAGATAGTTCTGCTCGTCGTACCTTCCAAGTCATGACCAGAGATGTTGGAAGTGATATATTGGACCCATCAGCAGGACACTAAGGAGTGAGCGGAACCTTCGCACGCATTCGCACGAAGTATTACTGGCCAAAGTTGTTGAATTCTGTGCAACGCTATGTGATAACCTGTCGGAATTGCCAAAGACGTAAAACGCCACCTTTGAAGCCAGCAGGTATCAACCATACAACCCATACAGCCACCGGAAATTCCATTCGCAAAAGTGGGAATGGACTTGCTTGGCCCCTTTCCTACATCTTCGTCCGGAAAGCGATGGATCGTACTAGCGACTGACTACCTGACTCATTATGCCGAGACAGGGTTTTTTGTTAAGGGAACTGCCATTGAAGTATCCGAATTTTTAGTCACTCACATAGTACTACGGCATTGCGCTCCTAGAATTCTTACACTTTGATCGTAGCCAAAAGGCCGAGAAGTTCTGATCACGGACCGAGGAACCATATTTACTGCCCATTTGACAAAGTTCATTATGAAATTGACGCACATCAGTCACAGAAAAACCAACGCATATCAACCGCAGACGAATGCCCTAACTGAACGACTCAACAGAACGCTGACCGATGTGTTGCCAATATACGTGGAGATGGAGCACCGAGCATGGGGCAAGATACTACCGTACGCAACGCTTGCGTACAATACCGCAGTGCAAGAGAACTCGAATGACACCATTGCAACTCGTTGTTGGCCGGACCGTCACCACACACTTAGATGAAATGCTACCTGTAGATGAGACCTCCGAAAATGACCATGTTATCAGGGCCTTCACACAATGAGCTGAAGAGGCACGGCAGCTGGCGCGACACCGCATTCAACAGCAGCAGCAAACCGACGCGAATCAATATAACTTGCGACGAAGAGACGTCCAGTACGCACCTGGAGACAGGGTATGAGTATAGACTCCTTTATGGATGTGCGGCCTATCCAAAAAACTTCGTCGTTATTTTGGGCCGTACAGGATAATTAGCCAACTTAGCCCCAACTACGAAGTTGTTCAAGAAGGTCAAATAACCTCATCACGACGGCGGCACCGCACAGAAGTCGTTCATGCCGTCCGAATGACACCTTACTACGACAGACATTAACTGCTTTCGCCAAGAAGCATTGCGAATGACAGCCTGGGAACCACCGCCTTCTTTATAAGCATCTGGACGATGGACTCTTGGAAGGGGGACAATGACACAAGGTGCTGTCAAATCACGTGCGCCAGCCGTCTCCAGTGCCCGTCCAGTTGTTTACGGGTACGTGCGAAAGATATCCGTAGCGAAGCAGGCAACACATGCTCACAAGGCACGTGCGATCAGAGCAAGGTGTCATCAGTGGCGGGGCACGAGGCATAGAAGAATACGTGTGGAACCCTTGCGAGAAGACTGTGAATGTTGGATCGAGACTCTCGCTTAGCTGTTTGTCGGGCACAAGTTCGCCAAACGTAAACTATTAAAGTACCTTCACTGAATTGTGTGTTACAATATTGATGGTTCTACATATGGCTGATGATGGATATGACATATAGCTTGGGTCTAGTACACTAAAGAGCTAATTAGGTGCCAGTAATAATTAGAAACAATAAGGAAAGTCTTATTGCCGTACACCAAAGCACACAATCGTACACTTTAGATACCCACCGCATCAGTACAGCTTATACCGTGAAACTCCAAGACCAGAAGTGACGTCATCAATGATGTCACAGTTAAATCAGGGGTACCCGCTCATTACTAATTAAAATGAAAACGAGGTAATTACAGCGGCACCCACCTCACACCGAGTGAAGGCCTGCCTAACACAGCGGAGGGGTGACGTCACTCCCTCCTCTCTCGCTTCTTTTCTCCCGGCGTGCACCTGCTACATCGCTCGCTCGCGCGCGCCAACTGCGCGCCAGCGCTCGTTGCATGCTCTCACGTAAGCGGCGGAAGGGCACGTAAGGTGCGCTTCATGCGCCGTCCGCCAGGGGGCTACCCGTCGCGCTACGCCTCGCCCTCTTTCGCTCTCTCGCCCACTCCTGTGTGCGTGGCGATTTCCCGACAGTTCCGTTCGCTCGCTTCTCTGAGTTCGGTTTCCCGCCCTACACCAAGATACGCCAACGCTGAGGTGCGCGTGCCACTAGTAGACACCTAAGTCAAGGACTAGGGTCGTTTCTCATTTTTTCTTGAGTTTTTACAGAGGATTACCTGCTGGTATTTTTCTGTCCTTACGGAAATCTGCCCTATTTCACCGGCACCGCTGGCGGCTAGCTTGTATAGAGCTTAAGCCACATATTAAGCCCTAGTGCACAACATTATTGTGTCGTCACACAAATGTAGCAACGTTGCGATGGTGCAAGAAACGCATAGCTGGGTTCAATACGTACGCCGAGAGTCAAATGACTTGCACCTTCCGTCTGGTCCAAGCATGCCGAGGTTCAGGTAGACCAGCGATTTCGTAGGCTTGAGCGTGATCAGACTCCCGCCCACGATGGCCGCCTCACACTGTCCCGTGCGGATTGCCATCATGGCGTCGTTCAAGGCCACGAGTGTCGATGAACACGCTGTCTCGACCGCAACGCTTGGTCCTGCGAGTGTGCAGTGACACAATGGAAAACAAGATTGATAATCGTTCGTTGTTTCAACATGCTTCGTAGCAATGCGGCAATGGATACCTTACTTTAAATTGAAATTCAAAATGTTTGCATTGCCGACATCACCTATTTGCAATAAAAGCGACGTTATTATCAGCCTATATATTTTAATTGCAGGACGAAGGCCTCTCCCTGCGATGTCAGATTATAGACTTCTTGCGCGAGCAAACACTTCCCTATGGCGGCAGGTTTTTTTGACCTGCCGGCTGCATCATCGCCTGCGCCTTCCATCTCGCGGCACCAATTTCGTAAGTCTAATCGATTGCCGGTTGCTTGCCTTATGCATTAAGTGGTATGCCAAACCTGTTTCTTCCTCTAATGTCAGCTAGAATGCCGACTATGAGCGCTTGCTCTCTCACACTGTTTTCACACAACGCTATTCTTAGGATTAATCATGCCATATTTCGTTGCACTGTCGTTAACTCCAGATACACCTATGAAAGACAAGGATTCCTCGAGGTTTGTTCCATCTTCACCGACAGCAAAGAGTTTGACAGATTCGTCATCATGCATTACTTGCTAGCGCGTATAGGCCCGTTTTGCTTACGACGTGTAGGCTCGTTGCAAGGATGCTTATTTCGAGAAAGTCATGGACATAAGAAGTTACTTTCTCGGCAATAGCTCATTTCCATCGCCTCAGAGGCTGATATGGGAGATTGCAAAGGCAGTTCAGTAGCTCTGCATTCCTTTGTGAATAGGGAGAAAGCAGATCGGTCTTCTTTTGGGTCGGGTGAGAGGGAGCGCAGTTCCGCTAATATGCTGGCTGAATGTTCGTGCGACCGGTCCAGGCGACACATCAGCATGCCAGAAGTGGGCGTCGGGAGACGTGTGTGTCAATGTACATGGTTGCAGCGCCATGCATTCAATGGTAGATGTTCCCTGACCGGAGATTACAAATTATGTAGGCACTGGGTGGAGTATTACGGAGGCAAGAATGTTGGCGCCTGCCAGGTCGCGGCGGGGCAGTGTCAGTGTTGTCGTCTGATAACAATATGAAACCTGTTCGTGTAATCTGGAATGGAATAACCTAAGAACCTGATGAACAGCCGGTTGCCATCTCAGGATTTTGACCTTGAACAGAATAAATTCTTCATTGTGAATAGGTCACCTCACTTTATTTGAACTTGTAAGTACTTCAGCTTGTGTTATGTGAATTCGTGAATGTTGTGCTTGAATGCCCCGCGATCTTTCTTTAGGACTTGAATATGATGTGTGGTGGCTGCACAATGAACGTTGTGTCAAACAATATGTGAACTTGGCGCGCACTGGTGGCAGTTTTTCCTTCAGATAAACTTTTCCCAAAAGAGGACTTTTGTGGTGTGCGAAGTGCGCGACACGGTGCGGTTGATGGAGACAAGAAGCTGACGACAAGGAGTGCGCGCGCGGAGGCGAATTCCATGCTGGATGAAAGACGACAACATCGAAGAGCGCCCGGCATGTGAACTGGTGGCGCAAGAAAATGCGCAAGAAGAACTGGTGGCGCAAGAAGGCATCCAATCACAAGAACACACGGAGCATTGAGTGGCCAATCAGCAAAAGACGAATCGGCAAGAGCGCCAGAAAAGCGAGGCGCGCTGGCAGAAGGGGCACTTCCAGTAAGCGAAGCCAGGAGAAGGTCGGCCACCAGACCGGGAGTTGAAGACGGGCCGTCGGGTTCCGGACCCGAGCCACCAGGACTTCAGCCAACCATGGCATCCTGCAAACCCATTCCTGGGCGTCGCCACTGCTGCCCGAGCCCGGCGAGCTTCTGCGCCCGTGGGCAGAACGAGAGCAGTCGGGCTACGGGCCCGAGTTGTATGCCCAGCTGCCTGGCCAGAACGCCAACGCCATCGGCCCGTGCCGCCAAGCCACCTGCCTTCACTCTTCAAACCGGAGCTACCGCACTCTGGTCGACCGTTCTTCCGCCGATGCCATCGACATTGTGGTGAGACGAACGCCACGTCTTTTAGTCGTTTTGCCACCTCCCATGCTTTGCGAGCTATTTCACGCTCTCACACACGTGCTCAGCCCGAACTCGCGTACTGTTGAAACCATCCTAAGTGCATTTGTTGCTGTGATTGTTCGTTGAGTATTTGCTTTATGGGTTACCTTTCGTTTAGCTTTATTAAAAGTTTGTGTGCGTTTTTTTGCAACAAACGGCTTTGTTCTCAAATGGGTTCTCGGAGGCTTCACCTCAGAGAACCATCTCAACCATTAAACAAAAAGAACCTGCAGCACCCTTGGTAGTGCTTAGCCTAGCCCAAATACGTGGCCAGTGCTTTCGATAGCCAATTAATAGCTAATAAATAGCTAATCGATAATCGATTAATAATAAATAAATTCCGGGAAATGCTGGGGATGATATTGTAGTGCTTAGCCCAGCCCAAAAGCCAGGACTAGTTAGGTGCCCATCAGCTGCACTGTCACTTTAGCATTGCGCCTCCAGTGCAAGCTACGCTAACTTTTGTTAGCTCTAAGAGTGCTCCCTGCGAACTCACTTGAGGAAACAAGCATATCATATTCTAATCTGGCGAGAAAAAAATGTATTCGGTGCCATTTCACTGTGTGAAGGGGGATAACCGGAGAAACTGTGTATAAGGTGATTGACCGTTGCTCCAGTGAAACATTCTAAGATTGCGGGATCGGGGCTGCATGGACGGTCCGGATTTCTTTCCGCTGCGTGGTCCGGGCGGGCAGCACGCTTACGCTTAGCGTCCGCAGCCCACTCATCGTCCGTGGTCTCCTTCCGCCGCCGCCGCGCCCATTCCTAATTTGCCTAGTTTTTCTTTCCGTCTTAGTTTCCGTAATTTGTTTATTTTCTGTTCCTGTGCCTTGTAAAGTTCCGTGTAGGCCACCTGACAAATGCCCTGTATTTGGCCTGTATAAAATAAATAAAATAAAATCATACATGACTAGTGCCTTCTGGTAACCTCACTCCGTGAACCGCAAGAGCTATGCGCGCTACCGGCGTCAGGGCGTGCCCGGAGCAGGCGACAAAACGGATAGGCAAGCAGGCGCCGCGAGATAGTTTTTCCTCATTCGTGACGCCATCTGGCGAACACGCTGTGAAGCAGGAACCGGTGTTTAAGAATGTGTCCCTTCCAGACGAGCGGAATCGGCGCTCCTGTCTTATCTTACTCCGTGGACTGACCCAAGACGACGCGCACTACTCTGACGCCCTCTCACAGCCATCGTCGGCGAACTACTTTTCTTATCACGCTTTCGCCATACCCTCCTCCTCCGCTTTACTCCTCGCGGCTTTCATATTTCGCAGCGCTCCGCGTTCGCTCTTTCATCCTTCGCTGTGTTCTTCGCTTGGTTACGCTGACGCTCGCCGAAGGAACGGGCGCCTAAGAGCTGCACTCTAAAATCCTTCAACGATTACGATACTCCCTAATGCAAAATTTAAGCGCAGCTCTATGCAAGGTCTGTTAGAAAATTATCCGACCTTTCGCCGAAGAAAAAAAACTGGCATAACTGGAGCGTTGGAAACCCAACTACACTCAAAGTAGTCTCCTTCGGACTCCACATACTTCTCCCAGCGGAGCTGCCAATGTTGGAAGCAGTCAGAGAAGGTCCCTTTCGGAATGGAGTTTAGCTCAGCTGTTGTTGAAGCCATAATGTTCTCCCTTGTCTGAAATTGCGCTCCTTCCAATGGCCTCTTGATTTTGGGAAACAGCCAGAAGTCGCAGGAGGCCGTATCAGGAGAGTAAGGGGCCTGTTGAACTACAGGATTCTGGGTCATCGCAAAAAAATCTGAATCAAGTGCGAGGAATGTGCAGGAGCATTGTCGGGATGCATGCGCCAAATTCCTGTTGACCACAACTCCGGTCTTTTGCGCCGCACAGCATCACGTAGGCGCCGGGGAACATTCCTGCAGTACTCTTTGGTGACTGTTTGACCCTGTGGTGCGTACGCGTGGTGTACCACACCGCGGGACTCAAAGAAAGCAGTCAGCATCACTTTGACGTTGCTGCGCACACAGCGGGCCTTCATTGGTCTTGGTGACGTGGAATGCTTCCAGTGTGACGACTGGGATTTGGTTTCAGGGTCGTACCCGTACACCCAAGACTCGCCACCAGTAATTATGGTGTTCATGAAGTCGGGGACACTGTTTCGGAATAAAGCATGTCCTGTGAAACTTTAACACGAAGTTGCTTTTGCTCCACCGTGAGCAGCTTTGGCACGAATTTCGCCGCAACTCTCTTCATGGCCAAATCTTCGGTCATAATGGAATCTGCAGAAAAAGTGTTGATGGTCACCTCTGTCGCAATTTCTCGGATAGTCACACGGCGGTCCCGCATCACCACAGCGTTCACTTCGGCAATGACCTGGTCATTTCAGCATGTTGATGGCCAAACGGAGCGTGGCTCGCTCTCCACTAATGTGCGGCCATCCTTAAACCGGTTGTACCACTCCTTAATCTGTGTGCTGCTCATAGCATCATCACTCAAAGCCGTCTGAATCTTTCGAAAGGTTCCGGAAGATTCATGTACAATACCCTCCTCATCCACTTGGCTGTCACCCAATTTCTGGCAAACTTTGATGCAGTAGTGCTAATCCAGTTACTCCGCCATTTTCCTTGCAATTAAAAAACCGACGAGAGCACTGTGCATTGCCTCACTCAAACGTTGCGTCTCGGCGACTGACGCGATCGGCAGGCGGGAAAAAATTCGCGCATGCGCACGAAGGTTCAAGATCGGCTGATGCAAGCGCGCTTGTTTCATATCCATCAGGTGTTTGCAACAAAAAAACACATCATCTCACTCTACAGGCAACCATGGTGGGATGCGAAAGCATCGCGGGAGGTGCGAATCAAGTTTCCGTTTCGTTTCACTTGGCAACACAACCCAATGAAAGTTAGAGTGAGAGAATGTATTAAGAGAGGAGACGTTTGACTGGCAGAACCGCGACGCTCGGCGCTATATATAGACCAGCCACGCAGAAACCACTTCCTGGCAACCGCAGATTATGCAACCATATTTTTTACCCAGAAACGCTTGTAGTGAACGCTGTGCGTAAAGGCGAGCTCTCTGGCTCTTTGTTTCCTCCGGACGGCCGGCGCAGACGCTGCGGCGGATGCGCGGACGTGAGCGCCGTCTCGCGGTGCTTGAAGGTGCTTTCCTCCGCTTTCCTCCTGGCGCTCGGTTCTCTATCGCAATCTTCTGCTTCTCTCCTCACCAATACCCTCCGCGTCCACTTTCCGTCTGATGCTTTCACTACAGCCTCCCCCTCCGCATTTCTCCTCGTCCTCTCTTCAATATCGCCTTCTTTCTTTCCCCGCTGCGCTCCGCGTTCGCACCGTTACGCCGACGCTCAACGCAGCAACGGGCGCCTAAGTGCTCTGCTCTAAAATACACAGGAATATGTCAGGTAATTCGATGTAACATTATATCTCAGGTTTTTATGTCGAAAATATGAATTAATTACAGCATAGAAGGCGTCGCAGACTTGAACTTATGTACAACCGAACAAGGTGAGACGTTTTTGAGATTAGGCGCCACAGTATACCGCTTACGCTCCCGCCGAGAACATCATCGTCAGCCTATATTTATGTCCACTGCAGGACGAAGGCCTCTCGCTGTGATCTCCAATTGCCCCTGTCTTGCGCTCGCAGATCCCAACTTGCGCCTGCAAATTTCCTAACTTTATCACCCCACCTAGTTTTCTGCCGTCCTCGACTACGGTTCCCTTCTCTTGTTACCCATTCTGTAACTCTAATGGTCCACCGGTTATTCATCGTACGCATTACATGGCCTACCCAGCTCCATTCTCTCCTCTTAATGTCTATTAGAATAACCCCAATCCCCGTTTGCTCTCTGATCTACACCGCTCTCTTCCTGTCTTTTAACAGGAAGAGGCCTGTTAAAATGTTAGGCCTGTTAGGCCTAACATTATTCGTTTCATCGGTCTCTGTGAGGTCGGTAACTTGCTCTCGAGCTTCTTTATCAACCTCCAAGTTTCTGCCCCGTATGTTAGCACCGGTAAAATGCAATCACTGAAAACTTTTCGTTTAACGACAGTGGTAAGCTCCCAGTCAGGATTTGGCGATGCCTGCCGTATGGACTACATCCCAATTTTATTCTTCTGTAAATTTTCTTTGCATGATCACGGCACCCTGTGAGTAGTTTACCTAGATAAACATACTTCTTTACAGACTCTAGAGGCTGACTGGTGATGTTGAATGCTTGTTTCCTTGCCAGGATGTTGAACAATATCTTTGTCTTCTGTATGTTAATCTTCAACCCCACTCTTGCACTTTCTCGGTTAAGGTCCTCAATAATTTTCTGTAATTCGTCCCCATTGTTGCTGAATGGGCCAATGTCATCTGCAAACCGAATGTTTCTGAGATATTGGCCGTTGATCCTCACTCCTAAGCTTTCCCAGTGTAAGAGCTTGAATGCTTCTAAGCATGCTGTAGATAGCATAGGAGAGATTGTGTCGCCTTGCCTGATCGCTTTCTTGATAGGTAATTTTCAACTTTACTTGTGGCGAGCCAATATAGCTGTGGATTCTCTGTAGATATCTGCCAAGGTATTCACGCATGCCTCGTGTGCTGCTTGATTACGCAATCAATCTAAGACTGCTGGTATCTCTACTGAATCAAATGCCTTTCATAATCTATGATGGCCATATAGAGAGGTTTATTGTACCCCGCATATTTCTGCATGTGATCCGTTGTAGAATATACCTTCCTGAAGCCATCCTGTTCGTTTGGCGGAATTAAGTAAATTGTTGCCCTAATTATATTGTAAATTATCTTGGTGAATATTTTATACAGTACGAGGACATGGTAGGTGTACAAATAAAAAGTAATTATACAAAACCACACGGTCACAATTACCAGTTGTATTATATCACACAATTTGTTGTGCTGAAAGTGTCTCAGATAGAAAACGGCCGCACTGCGAAATGCGTCAAGTGAAACTACTACGACCTCTCTACTTGCGTATAACTCCTGCAGCATTGCCCGCAAAGTATGAAAGGGTGTATAGACATGTTAAAGCTTTAGAAAGCGCTTACCGTTGAAGTCAAAAGAGTAGGAAATGCGGTTTGCGAAGATGGCCCGATTGTTGCCGAGCAAGACATAGCTGTCGACATTCTCGGCGTCACCGCTAATTGCACCCTCGGACTCGGAGTCGGAACAGCCGATGAACACCCCCACGTTACGACCCCGCATCGTCGTAGGGTTGTAGCCGGCATCCACGATGGCCTCGTACGAAGTCTCCAGCAGTAACCGCATCTGGGGGTCCATCAGTTGCGCCTGTTTCGGGTTGACGCCGAAAAACTGGGCGTCGAAGCGGGACAGGTCACGAATCGTGCCCTTTCGTTCAGGCAAGCCAAGAAATCCTGCAAGTGACGAAGGTGCGAATGCATTGAAAAAAAAAAATCAATCTGAGGTTTTCCTTACCAAAACCAGGCTATAACTGTGAGGCCCACCGTGGTGGGGGACTCCGCAATAATTTTGATCACGGGGGGTTCTTTAACGTCCCGCCAATGCAGGATACAGGGGGGGTTTATCCATTTCGCCCCCACGGAAATGCGGCCGCCGCGGCCGTGATTTGATCCCGCACCTTTGGCCTTATCAGCCCAACGCATATTCACCTCTCCACCTCGTCGGGTAATGCTTTGAGACAATTTATACCTTTATTCGCTGCTTTGCAGTACAAGAATCACTTATTTTAGAGTAAATTCTTTTGTTTATTCACTACATTATCATATTCCGACGCGCCATGGTGGCCTACTTTGCGGCCGTCTCCGGAGATTCTATGTTATGAAAAGCTTAAGAGTCTTTGTTTTCACTTATCCTGGTCTCTCGCTCACCACCGTGAAGGTATTATATAAATCTTATTTTCTGTGGCCTTTTAGGGCGAAGCCTTTAGGCGCCCGTTAGAGCGACGGCGTCTCTCGTAACCGAGCGGACAAGCGCAGCGGAGGATGAAAGAGCGAACACATAGCACAACCGGAAATGAAAGACGGGGATAGCGAAGAGGCAAGCGGAGGAGGAGGGTTCAGTGGAACAGTGACGTGGAATATGGAGGAGGAGGGTATGGCGAAAGCGTGTCGGACTGCACAATGCTGAGGTCATCGTCTACGAGAAAACTGACAACGGACCGAATAGCCTTTTCAGTGGGGATAAAGTTTGTTTCTTATTTGTGTAGGTGATCGATTCCTTCCGAAAGGTATCTTTCCTTCACATTCGACGGCGCTTTCCGTGACACCTGCTAGACAGTGGCGAGCAGCTGGCGACCAGGCAGTTTCGGCGGTAAGAGAAACTTCGGTCCATTTTTTCCGTTCGCAGACGCCAGCTGCAACGCATGCGCCATCCAGCTTGGCCAGAACAACCAATTCCAAGGTCCTCTGAGTTTGCTTAGAAAAATGACTCTCAACCTAACGCTAGTAGGTTTCCGTTAGCAACCCTGCACGGTGAACGTGTTGGTGGCACAGAGTGGTTCCCAAACGGATTGGGAATGCCTTGGGGGCATGCTGGAGGCATGCTACCCTCAGCCAATCATGCTAATGCCAGTGTTCTGACTTTATCCGTGAAATCCGAATCTTCCGAATCCACGTCTAATGTCCATCTGAGGGCCAGCGCAGTGGCGTAGCCAGAAAGTTTGTTCTGGGGGCTCAGGTTGCAGCGCGGCCTCCTCCTTATAAAATTTGTCGAGGGATCAAATACGTGGACAATAACTGTATTGCCAATGTATATTGGATGCTGCAAACGAATTATTGAACGCTACGCACTCTGAATACAAGTATGTATTTTTTTATCAAAAATATATTCATATGTACCCAAAATTGTCGCAGAAATGACTGATATCAATGCTCCCGCATTTTTTTTGTCCATTTAATAAGTAGAGAAAATATCACGCGAACTTTCGAACTATATTAGTTCAAAACCGGCAACGCAGTGCATGCAGCTGATATTAAAAACGTAAAGACCATGAAATAACAAGTTGAAGACAAATATTTTGATGAATCTGTCATTCACGAACCTTGTTTACATTTTTGTACATATGCAACGGCCAGGGAAAAACCTCAATGACGCTGTCCTTCGTTGCAATGGATTGCGCAGGATCGGCTGTTACCAGTCGTGCATTGGGAGTAATTGCACCGAAATTATAGTCGTAACAGTGAGTACATATAAAAAACAGGAGTTCTGCAAAACATACATTAGAAATGCGAAGGTAGAATGGATATAGAAATGCGAAGATACAACTTGATAAAGGGCAAAAAGTGTCGCTGGAAACAAAGTTCACTGCTTGTGTACACAAAACCTGGCAACAAGATATTTAAATGTACGTATAAGTCTGCAATAAATCTACGTATCTAAGCAAACGTCACTGTATATAATGCGTCAAACAAGACAAATAAACATGGTGCTCAGTCACAGATAGTAAGCTTTACGCATAGAAAGACAGACGGTCCAGGCAAGAACAATACTATGATCGCAGAAATCGTGATATGTACTTGGGCCATGCTGCGGTCGCGACAGCACCATATGGGTAGAATAATAGAGGAAGGTGCAGAAATCAGTACGAAAATGTGAATTTTAGCTGCCTGCACAGCAGCAACAATTATTATGCACCCAAAATCAAAGAAGGCTATTTCTTTGCTTCAAAAAAGAAGTAAAAGCAGGTAGCCAGAAAGGAAAGAAGAGGACGAATGAAAGCCACAGATGATGCGGCAAGTTGAACTACCCAATATCCGAGTGTGTTTGTTGGGAAACGCTGCGTGGGCCAGGCTTTCAATGAGCAAGGTCAGTCAAAATTGGTTACTGATGTCCTCTTAATTTTCGTATTCGCATGATAATTTTGATCATGTTGCTAACTATTACAATAAATGGTAAAATTTTCTGCGGTCTTAAAAGCTAATGAACAGTCATACGTTTTTATAATTACGACTTTATGGACCTGATGGAACAGAGCTTTTTACTTGCATTGATTTTTGCTTCATGCTTCGCTATCTAAACGACAAACTTCACTCGGCAGGGAAGTCTAGCGAAGCGGTCAATGACTTCGGACACGTTGATGCCGATGTCTCTGTGGGCGTATAACAGAAGCCAGCCCAACCATGTGTTCCTGAGACATTGCAGAGCGCAAATAGTTTTTTAGTAATCTCATGTTAGAAAATATTTGCTCTGCGCTGGCAGTGGTCACGAGATGGGTGACTAGAATCTTCAGCAGTTTGTACACATTTACATAGAACCTCCAGTCGCAATGAGAGAGGGCATCTATTGCGGTGCTAAACCCTAAATACACTTCTTCGATGTCGTTGGCATCTTTGTTTAGGTGCCTTGCACAAACAGTAAGCTGTTCGATTCCAGCAATATACGTCGTTTCGTCAGCAAGTACGGAGAAGTAGCTGCAGCGTTTACTTTTGCATCTAGGCTTTCTTTAATAATCTCACCAAAAATTTCTATAATTTGGTTTTGTACATCTGGGCTTAAATACGAGGCATTACTGGGGAAACTTTCCAAATGGTTCTTCAGATGTGTATCGCCGCAATCAGCTCCCATGCGAAGAAAGCTTTGAAAATACCAGCATTTCCAGCCGGGGCTTTGCTGTCCTATGGCCACGGAGAGCCAGACATTTGTCGCCCGCAAAAAAGAACTGTCTCAATAATAGGCCGCTAGCTTTCTTCTGTTTTCTCTTATTTTACTTTACCTGCCCTGGTCCAGCTGATCGATCACATTGGGCGCGATTCCTGAAAATTTTTGGAGAAATTTATCAGCTGCCAGCTGACAGTCACGGTGATATTGAGTATTTTCGTGTATATAAGATTGCGAGCGCGTGCTTCCATCTCTGGAAAGGCGTGAATACGAGGGCTCCAGTGCGCGCTTGTTGGCTCAAGTTTATAAGAACATTAAACCACTAAAGTTCTAGAATTGAAAATCTGAAGCACGGCTTTGGAAATGTCAGTGCACTTTTCGCGTCAAAAGTTTATGAGAATTTTATACCCACAAAGTTCTGAATTAAATTCCATGCGCTCCGTCGATTGCACGGCCGCTGCGAGATGCCGCGACGCACCCGCTAGCTATCTAGAAGCCCTTGAAAGTTTGTGCTTGGATGGGGCTCCTTGCGTTATGTGACTCCAAGCGCAGAAGCGTTGCCACGAAATGAAGCCCAATTTCGCAATGTTCGTGCCGAAATGTCTTTTCGAGCATGAAAAAGACATTGTAGACAAAATCCCTAATGGTTCCCGGCGCCAGTGGTTGTTTTGGTGTGCGCCGGGAAAAAATTTCGGGGGAGGGGTGGAGGGGCTGAAGCCCCATTAGCCCCCCCCCCCCCCCCCTGGCTACGCCCCTGGGCCAGCGTGCTCCCCATAACACCGTCACAGTAAAGTGTGCCATCTCGGCTTTGACAAACTTGGAGAAGTACCGTTATTTGCAAGTGTGGTACGCGATACCAGAAACACACACGTTCATACGGCCTTTTGAAAGTTAAGATGCAACAGCAAAGATGCATAGGAACCTTTCATGTATACCAATTTGACCAGGACATGTGTATGAGCGGGCCATCTGTGTTCCTCACAAATAAACAGGTTCGCTTGATAAAAAAAGCAATTCCCGAAATTTCCTGTACGGGAATTATAATGTTATAACGGTGCGAAACATTACATAGTGGCGCCTTATTTGCACGTTTGTGAGCTAAACGTTCTTCCTTCTGTTGTTCTGTTACATTAGGGTATCGCTCCCTATACCTGGCTGTTCTGGCGCATGACGTAGAAGCAACGTTCGCCTTTATTGGAAGTTCTTCGGCTTTCTGAGGTTTTACGTGCCAAAATCAGTTCTGATTATAAGGAACGCCGTTGTGGAGGGCTCCGGATTAATTTTGACCAGCTGGGCTTCTTTAACATGCACTACAACGCAATCACACTGGTGTTTTTGCATTTCGCCTCCATCGAGGCGAAATGCACGTAAGGCACCTAAAAGCACATAATTTATTTTTTATCCCCAGCGGTTGTCACGGTGTCACCAGGGTGCATCTGGGGATGTCAACGGTGGTGACAATGTCCATTGGTCGAACAAGAACATGTGACGAGCAGGGACGCGCGCTCCCTGCTTTTCCTCGTCTTGCTGCTCGCTTGCGCGCCCTTGCGAATCGGTAATTACAGCCCGCAACGCAAGTGCCAAATTAGTCACGTTCTAACACAGTCGTGCTTAGCGGTCTGATTAGCTCTGCGAACAGAGTGCGACAGTGTTGGGCTTTCGAGACGTGCGCGCAACACAGGGTTTATATAGCGGCACGCTTCGCATGAGCACGAGCCGGCACCGACACGGCACTTTAGCGGCACGGTAATTCACCGTAGGCCGTTTGCCATTCGCGGGCCGCCGTTCGACGGCGGTTTTCCTAGCGAACGGAGAGATTTCCTTGCCGTAGAGAGGATGAGACCGGGATCCAATTGTGCGGCAGCCTCACCGCCACCGATCGCTCGACAGTGCCGATATCGTCACTAGGCCTCTCCGGTTCGCTTCAAAGCTAAAGCGAACGGCGCTTCGGAATGAATCGCCGACGCTCACAAGCCGCAATATTTTCTTACCGTTGTTGTTGATCTTCGCAATAATTGTACGCAAAGAAGAAATTACGCTGATATTAGCGGCGCCGTCCGCTGCGATGCGAGCACAGATGAGCTGGTCGTCTGCCGTCGGTAGCCGTGTACTGCAGCTGAGTTCGACAAGTATCGGAGCTCTCGTTCGTGTTTCACGTTTGACAGTGGATGTCGTTTTTCATAAAATGTCCAATTTACGCATCACTTTATCTAGGGGAAATTATTTTGATTGGAACAGAAGCTGCAGCCGATGCTTGCGTCACCGGTGGTGGAGGCGTGCCGCTTCGCGGTCGTCGATTGGCCCGTCGGTCATGCGGTGGGCGCTGCGCCGGCCGAACTGCCGTCTACTTTGGTCACCTCTCGCGCGGCAGACGTTCTACGGCACGGGGGGCCGGTTCTTCGTCGGTGTATTTGCCGCTAGCCTGGATGTGCCTTAACCGGAAGTGGACAGTGTTTTCAGAGACGCGTTGGCGAAGACGTATGTCACGTGACATTTGGAGGAGCACTCGGCGACGAGGAGAGACCGGTCATCGAGGGGAGTAGCGAAGGAAAGAGCAAAACGAGTGAGGGCCATGTTCCCATCATCAAACGCGTGTAACTGCGCTATTAAGGCACCATTTCAAAAAATTCGCGCGGCTGCGTGTTCGCTGTAGACTCGTGCACAACTGCAACTCCGACTAAATTTCGACCATTGGGTGGTTTAGGGGCCCTTTAAGGCCTACATTTGTGGCTGCGTTGCCACACATATTCGCGACTGACTGTAAATCCCTTGCAATGTCAGCTAGTATCACTATGTTGTCCGCATACATCAGGCTGGGGACCCTTTGGTGTACCATATGTATATTACGCATGTAGGATAAATTAAACCCTAATTCACTGTTGTTTATTCGTCTTTCTATGCGCTTTACATAAGCGCGAACAACAATGGAGACAGGACATCCTTGCTTCAGCCCTTCGTGATTTTCCACCTCTTCAATACATTTTCTGCCTTCCCATACAATTTGTACTCGGTTGTCTCTATATATCTCCCTCAGCAGCTCCACGAAATTGTCATCTATGCCATCGTGCTTGAGGATATCCGATAACAAGTGCCCGTCTACGTTAACCCTTAATATTTACCGTCTACCCTTAATATTTAGAAATGCTGCCCATAAACGTCTTTTCTGAGCTAGTGAAATCTCTATGCACTGAGTCAGTACATACGTATTATCCCCTAAGCGTCTGCCTGGCTCCAACTGATTCTGGAGTTCCCCCAGTACACCATTTTTCTTCACCCTATACGACAGTTCTAATTTTATGGCTTACATTGCAATTCTATATGTAAACGACGTTAATCCAACTGGTCTGTACGGGTTCGCCTTATTCTTATCAGATTTGCCTTCGCAGATAAGGTTCATCTGCCTTTCACGCCATGCATAAAACATTTTCTTCGTTGGAATCATTTAATTGCTATATAGCATTAGAGAGCAGTGCCTTGTGGGCCAAGATTTTTGATTTTTTGTATTGGGATCTAGTCGGGCCCCGCGGTAGTGCTATTAGGGACATATGCTTTTTTGCAGTAAATTTTATCGATGCTAAATTTATATATCTCATGTAATTCGTATATCACGTATTCTTTTGTGCCAAAGTTATCCCTAATAGCGTCTGTGATGTACCGCAGGGCAAAGACTCCTTCGTAGATGTTACCGTCTTCATCTCGTATAGTCGGAGAATCTTTTGGGTGCGCCTTTGTATTTTTTTTTCGAATGTTATGCACCCATCGTTCACGTGTGGGTTTATTTTCGCTTGTATGGGCTCACACACCACTTTTTTCTTTTCTCGGTATCTATTACGTCTAAGGAACCCCTCTTCTTCGTATGATCCCAATTTATTGGCTTTCCGATGATCCCTAGACGCCTGCTGACGCTCACCTATAGCTTGCTTTATTTCCGTGTTCCACCGCTTGCGTGGTTTCTTCGTTCCAATCCAACAATTATTTTGCCGTGTCTGTCTGATCTCCTGCTGCATAACGTCTACCAGTTCCTCATATTCCAACACTGCTATAGCAAAAGCCTCAATTTGCTTCTCAATATTTCTTGCAATCTCTCATTTGTTTTTCATTCAATTTTAGAAATTCTGATGCTCTTGGTTTAGTATCCTTCTCAAATTTTCAGTTAAAATCTTTATGATCGCTACCCAGGCTATTTTTTCTGTGTTCCTCTATCATCATTTTGTCTAGTCGTTCGAAGACCGTGTCTGAGACAAAGACGTAGTCGATACATGAACGCTTGCTACCGCATTGACACGTTACCTGTCCGTGGCATTTATTCTACCTGTTGACTTCTCTAAAGGTCTGTTCATCGCGCATATCCGGCACTAGAGGACCGTTGTAATCAGCGTAAGCGTCAAAAACATCCATGTCCCCAGTCATATCTCCTACTAATACCACTTGGGCCGATTTCTAGCACTCAATCAGTTAATCAAAAGAATCAGTTAATTCTTTATTTTCACCTCTGATATCACTACTTGTCCATAGGTAAGCTACTCCAAGCCGCGTCTTTCTGCCTTACCATGTGCCGCTTATTCATTATGGCGCCGCCACCGCCTGTGGTGCTCTTAGCCCGTAAAGGGGGCGGAGCTTCGGACGTGTGCCTTAATGCCCAGAGGACCCAGCACTCCCAAATTATCGTGTGATCACATGACTCACCCTGAGTGGACCCTTACCAAATAGATAACACAGATGGACGATTTTCAAACTCCCGAGTTACCTTATCACTGCACACTACTCACAAGACCAATAAAATTACTTTTTTTGAAAGTTTTAATAAAAAACTACATGATCTGTCCTCATGCAATATTTTGCCGGATGGGCGAATTCATTTTATGCTGTGAACTGAAAAATTGAAATTCACCGTGTGTGACCTTGATGAAAGATACGCATATATTGCTTCACAATAAAAGATTATCGTTTATTGTAAGTATGATTACTGTAAAGTTATTAACAGCGCTCTCACGCTTGTCCATTTGGTCTTGTGAGACGTCGTTTTTACAAAATAGTCAGTGGTTTGTCCAGTACCCTCCCTCTTCCTTTGGCAGTTACTTCTTTGCAATTCTTTTTAACTTACTTTCTGTTTGCCGGAATTTCATCACGTTACAGAAATAGGCCAGAGGGAACTCTGCTACACAACTAATTTTCTTCGGGAAAATATGTTACCGTATAAACTGGAATATAGATCAGGATTTTTTCCACAAAAAGGAAAGGCAGCTAAAGGCGGCCCTCGTTATATAAAGCGGCTTTTATAGGCACATTGTGAGTCGTCGTCTGGCCAAGTACAAGGTCAAAGTTCGACCTATATTCCGAGCTGACCTATAGTCTAGTTTAGAAGTTACTACTCTTGTGACAGATAGACAGGTGTACAGTCAATGCAAATACCCATCAGAACTGACCATGCACTTGCGCGCAGCACACGGAGCCTTTGCTTATCTTTGCCAGCTGCTGCTGTCAAAGCCTCAGCAGAAATTTATGGAATGCATAACGTACTTCGATAGAGCCAATACGCTTGGCTCTCTGCCGGCGACCGACAAGGGCACAGATGTCTCAACATAAACGTTCAGCTCGCTGTATGTTTGAAGCAGAGGCGCATACGAACTGAAATTTACGAACCCTTTCGCAAACGTGGTCTGCCAGCGAATATTGGAGGAGGAAACAAAAGAAAAAAAATTAATTTCCACCAATCATAAAAACTGCTTTGTTTCACAACCTTGCAATACCAGCCAACAAGGGGTGGCAGACCCTTGACTTCTTTTCTTTTTTTTCTACGTGAAGAGTATGAGCGACATCTAGCTAACTAGTCCGTGTTTGGAAAAACGACATCGCAATTATTTTTCTGCTGGATAAATTCTGGATACATCTGCTCTCCCTAGGCGCAGCGCTTCGCCAATTGAAGCCCAGTTATCGCTATCAAGTATTCAGTTTGGTAATGCGGCAACGTAGTTTAGGCGGAATACTTTTGTTCTAATCTTGAACTATTTCAACGACCTAGCGATTGATGCTAGGTAAGCTGGAAGTTCGTACACTCTCACAAATGTAGATGTTCTGACACTGGTCTCGACTGACATTTTTCAACGTAACCGGAGTGCGCGACAAACATCGACAATGTAACGCCGTACTGCGTAACGCTGGGTGCCTTTGTATGGCACACGGCGTCACTGTGTGTGGATTTGTGGAACTTTGACACTCGACAGAGAAGCGCTCACACATTTATAGGCTGAGACACTTCTTCCTTCAGTCTTTTCTTATATTTACCTTTTTTATATTCAATTAGGACAAAGGCCTCTCCCAGGCACCTCCATTAACCTTGTGTTGCGCTAGCTGATGATGCCAACTTGCGTCCGCAGGTTTCCTAATTTCACCACGCCAACTAATTTTCATGCGGTCCTCGACAGCGCATCCCTTCCCTCGGCCCTCATTCTGTAACTCTTATGGTCCACCGGATATCCATCCTACGCATAAGATGGCCTTTATCTCAATGTCAACCTAGACTATCGGCTATCCACGTTTCCTCTCCAATCAATACTGCCCTCTTCCTGTCTCCTAACGTAACGCCTAACATTTTTCGTTCCCTCGCTCTTTGCGTGGTCTTTAACTTGTTCACGAGCTTCTTTGTTAAGTTCAAAGCTTCTGCCCCGTATGTTAGCGCCGCTAGAATACAATTATTGTGCAGTTGTCTCTGGAACGACAGTGGTAAGGTCCCAGTCTCCATATGGTTGTATGCAAATGAAAAAAATAGGAATTTGCATTTGGTTATGGCGTTACACGGCTGACCTCGAGGTCGTGGGAAAGGAGGCGGCCTCGGTGCCCGCATTTCGGTGGAGGCAATATGCAAAAACAGTCGAAGCAGTTACATGGAGGTGCACGTTAAAGATCTCCAGTTGGTGAATATTCTTCCGGAGTGACCTACTGTGTCCGGCATCGTAATCATATCGTGCTATTGGCACGTGCAACGCCAGAATATATATTTTCCAGCAAGGAATAAGTATGGTGAAAATGCAGCGCTAGAGCACGAGGAAATTTTTTCACGAAAACATTATCCCTTGTTTGAACATGATTATGCGGTAAACAGTAACGACTGTGGGAGCGCCGAACAAGGCATATATACCTCGAGGCCAACGTGCGTCATCTTCTGTGACGAAGTCAATACCCGCATACAGCTTCTCCTTAAACTCGACGAGGTGGTCAGCTTGGGGGAAGTAGGCCGAGAAGCCAGTGATGACAATGTCGTCTTCCTCCATCATCTTCTGAAAACAACAAACAACGGGAATAGGCTGTAATTGAACAGGACACTGCGCAGTGACACAGACTTATAAAACTTCAGGGTCTAGAGGTGGTATTCTGACCGCGTGGAAATAGAAGCCGGCAATAATAACGGTATAAAGCTAATTATCGGGCTGGTATTTGATGGTAGAATCCCAAAAAGGGCACAAGATCAATCTCTCACGTGATAAGAAATATACGCACCACCCGCAGAAAACACCCTGATTCATCAAGCGTAGCTACCAGCGAGCCCTCAGGCTCAACTTAATATGGCGACATCTATATTGTTACAAGTAACCTGCATGCCGGCAGTGTCGGTGAGGGATGTACAGTCGCTCGGCGCCGGAAGCATCCCAGCTGCATTCGCCAGGCGTCTCCACTGTCAGCCTTTTCAGCCGCATCGGGGTGAAAGCTCGTGACAACCGTCCCTGCACAACTACGAGCAGACGCTCTGTGTCAGACATGTGAGCCTCTATAATTTACGCCGTGTTTTTCAAGCTGTTCCTGACATAGCTGAATTCTTATCGGTGAATACCATTATAAAACAATTCTAATCGTAATAACGTCACGACGCTCGTGCGGGAAAATGCTCCGTGCAATACCAGCAGTTAAGTGATGTTGGAAGTTCAAACATTGCTGTGTTCGAGTAGAGTTTAGAGTTTTAAATGCGTAAGCATGTCTCCCCACAGAGACCCTGTTTATTTTGCCTACCCAGCGAGGCAAAATTCACAGGGTCACCCTCCAAGGCGAAAGCCCACGTGCCGATGCATGAAAGACGGACACATGACGTACACATCCCCCTTAATTCGCTAAGTGTACTTCGCTTGGTGATCCCTCTTAATGTGCTTACTCATCCTCTTAATTCGCTTAGTGTACTTCGCGTGGTCATCACTCTTAATTCCAATGGCCGAGGGCTCCAGTGCCTTAATTAACTGTATATTATGTAACTGTGTCTTAATTAAGTTTGCCTTCATTAACACCAAATGCCGAGGGTTCGGCTCCGACCAAAGGTCGTGGTTTCGCCTCCCACCAATGGTCGCGGGTTGGTAGCCTTAATTTACAACCAATGTCGTGGATTCGACTCAAACCAAATATCGAGGTTACATAGCCTTTTTGTACCTTTCGTGTCATCGATGTGTTTTCCCTCAAGGTCAACTGACTCATCAGACATATAAGGCTTTCGCCTTAGAACCTTCTGTCCGTGCATTCATCACGTAAGACGAATCGCTATAAAGAAATTACGGTATAAAACAAAATGAATTAGGAAAAACGTTTCCTGGGGTGAGTGTCTAACCTACAACCCGATGCTCGAAAGCGGAGTGTTTTATTTCACTGGGCTAAGAAGAAGAGTAAGTTTATTCAATTGTGGAAATTGGGATAGGGGGTTAAGAGCTTGATGGAGCGGGCCCCCAAGTCCAGGGCTCCACTTGCATCTGTTGCCAGTTGGACGTGACCCAGATGGGCCTTCTGCACCTCTGGGTCCGAGCTGGCGAGTTGTGCCTCCCATTGCTCCAGTGTGTTACGTAAATTATATCTAGCTAAGTAGGCATTTAAAAATGGCGGTATATTTTGTCATCCCCGTGAGATATACTACAAAGACGGCGGCGAGTCGCTACACCACGGACAGTCATGCCCTTACATCGTTGGGAAAAGTTTGAATAAGCTGAATCAATTTGGGTAGACCCCCGTTGGAATTCTGCGGAGATCTATTGCTTCTTCCCTTTTCAAAGATTAGTGGGGGGCACCGTATCTTTGCCGCATGCCCCGCTGGTGAGAGAGAATATCGCGTGGTGCCATGTGCGCTGGATCGTTATCCTCCTCTTCGCGACGGCTTTCCTGTGACATGGCGGGTGGTTGTAAATGGGAGGGCGATGGTTGCTCCGCTCGGTTCGAGAACTCTCGAGCTAGAGCGTCAGCCCTGTCATTTCCCTCCAGGCCTGCGTATCCCGGGCACCAGACCAGTCTGAGTCACTTGCTCCAGCTCATTCAATATGAAATGTGGCTCTTTGCCGGTATAAGAGTTCAGAAATCTACAAATGGTTGATTCACGATGAATTGTAGCTCTTTTCTAGCGACGTGCCTATTTCCTTCATGGTGAAATATCGCACTTTGTCAGTAACAAGTTGAATAGCACTTGCTGTAGTTCATTCAATACGAAATGTGGCTCTTTGCCGATGTACGAGTTCGCAAAAGTACAAATCGTTGATGCACAATTAATTGTGACGGTTTTCTGGTGATGTGTTCAAGGAAATTGGCTATTCACTTCATGATTAAATGTACTTTGCCGGTAACGTCTAGATTAGCACTTGCTCTGATAATTGAATATGAAATGTGGCTCTTAAATTTACCGGTGTACGAGTCCGCAAAACTACAACTCGTTGATGCACAATGAATTGTGGTAGTTTTCTGGTGAGGTATTGAAGGAAACTGGCACTTTCCTTCACGATGAATGTCGCGTTTTGCCAGTAACCTGTAGAATAGCACAGGCTCCAGTTGATTCAATGTAAAATGTGGCTCTTTGCAGGTGTACGAGTTCGCAAATCTACAAATGGTCGATTCACGATGAATTGTGGCTCTTTTCTAGCGACGTGTCGAAGGTAACAGCCTATTTCTTTCACAATAAAATGTCGCATTTTGTCGGTAATGACTTGAATATCACTTTCTCCAGTTCATTCAATGTGAAATGTGGCCCTTTGCTGTTAAGGAGTTCGCAGAAGTACAAATGATTGATTGACAATGAATGGTTGCGGTTTCCTAGGGACGTGTTGAAGAAATCTGGATGCTTCCTTCACGATTAAATGTCTAACTTTGTCAGTACCGTCTAGAATAGCACTTGCTCCAGTTCATTCAATATAAATTGTGGCTTTTTACCGGTGTACGAGTCTGCAAAACTACAAATCATTGATTCACAATGAATGGTGGCGGTTTCCTAGAGACTTGAGTTGTTTTCCTTGGAGGTTGCTAACATTGAAAGGGAGATGGCCGTTAATATAGAAGCGGCAAGTCCCAGAGAGTCTGAGATAATGGTGTTTTACGAATCCCCCGCCCGTTCTCGCTCCTTCATTGCCAAGGTGATGGCGAAGCATTCTGCCTTGACAATCGAGGACGTGATCAGGGAGGCGCTTGAGATTATGCTGGTCTTCTCATTGCTTATGAAAGTGACTACCGCCCGCTTCCAGTTGTACTTAGAGGTGTCAATATAACTGGTATTTTCGTTGTTTATAACTAGTTTACTTAGCTATTTCACCCTCTCTTTCTTTTTGTTTCTGTCTAAGTGCATATTTCTCAGGACAGGAGCCACTGAGATCCTGCTTCGGACGGGACCGGGAATATCCACGAGGACCTCGTGCAAGTTTTGTGGGTGTGGTGGAGTAACCGCTCTAAACAGGACCTCGCTGCCCGATCTCGTCTGGATAAATCGGTTTCTTTGTGAAATAAAAGTTGCCGCCTAGAGCTCGGCGTATGTGTTGTGTACACGAAGCCCAAGGAGCTTCTCTGTCGCGGTGCTTAGCCCAACGCCACCCCTTTGGCCCCCCTCATATTAGAATCAACCATCTCCTCCTCACTTTTGTCGATTGTGTGAAAAGGGAGGCTTTATGTTAGTTTGCTGAATACGAGCGCCTGTACTAAACACACAGTGTCGCTTTCTTTCATTCCGTGTCTGTGGAAGGTGGTTTCTTGAATCATCCTTGCCACTTGTTTTGTTGCCGACTTTAATCGGAAATGATCAAATAACCGCAAATGAAAGAGGTCACCGCTGCTCGGATCCTGGCATTTGAGGTTCAGAGCAACGGCCGGGCCAGCCACTGGGATAAACAACCCCGCCTGCATGAAAGGCGAATACATCTTAACCATATGAATGTGTGGTACCGGTGGTACAAATGTAAAAGCAGAACAGTTTCTATGAAGGCTTTCTTGAAAGATTTGGGGATGATGGAATGAAAGTCTTCTTTAGGACCATAGCTAGAGCGGTCTTGGAGTATTTTTGTCATCAATTAAATTCTGATTTTTTGAAAATTTAATCTCAAACATGCCACATTATTGCTGCGTTTCGGTGGTCGCGGGATGCGCCTTGCTTGGCGAGTTTCTTCACCAACCGAAATGCCACAGATCTGTGAGGGCTCATGCGCTTCACGTCCCGCAACACAGACGCATAACCAGTCAATTAGTTGATAAGGAGAGATGAGGTGTTATGAGTATCTTCACGCTTGATAATGGTTGTACGCGGATGGATAATGTGCTCAAGACCGATAAGGGCTTATAATCGTCGGAGCAATTCTGATAAGGTTAATAAGGCACCATGCAATAAGGTTTGATAAGGGTCGACTCCAGTCCGATAACGTTTATAAGGACAGGTAGGGGTCATATCTAGTCCGATAAGGTTGATAACGACCAATAAGGGTTTTACTGGCCGGATCAGGTTTTTATAATGACACGGAACTGCCTTCAGATGAGCAAGTGGCACAATGCTTGCGCATACTTAGCCAACACCCAGAGCAGTGTCTGCGTAAATTATTTTCTTCTTTTTTTAAACTCACCGGACTTTGAAATGAAGTTGTTGTTTTTCTTGCACCGAAAAAGGTCAGTCAAAGCTATTTTTTTCAGAGAGCGAAGACGGTGATAGGCGCGCTACACAGACGAAGTTGGCGCCGCGTGTAATCTTGTTAGCAACATGCAACTTTCCCTATTTCCCTTAGTTTTGCCTGCCATTTCGACGAAAACGAGAGGCACGAAGAGAAGAGAAGAAGGAAACCGCAAATTTCTCACAAATGCGGCAACATTTAGTGCTAAGTTTATTTGTCACCTTGGAGAGTTTCCTAGCGGAAATAAACAAAAAATATACACAGAATTCTTTGAAATTAAGAACCGAGAACCCTAGCTCGCTAGCTACATTACGAACGACGTACAACACTTACCGTGTGCCAAACTAATTTCCCTGTGAACTGAAAATTTGATTTTCAGGTGAGCAAATTTGTATCACAAGATAAAGAGCAAACACTCGAAGCCAGTAAATTGCTTTCAGCTAGATGGTGGGAGTACATGGCTCATTGAGAAAAATTATCCGCAGACCTAGCGCCGCAATATTGCCACCTAAAATTTGGCGTTGTTTGACTCATTTATTCACTGATTCTTCAATTCGCAACGACCTCCGAACAGAACATGCGATGTCACAGACGCAGTAGCGGTTTACACAGGACGAAACTTCAACGTCCTGGGCTTTGTCTTCCATCCAGAGATTGAAAAAAAACCTGTTCTTGTCTTTTCTTTTTTACTGCGACACCAGACTGGGTTTCCTCCTTTCTTCCGTACAGCCATTCCCTTATGAAAACAAAAACACTTGTCGTTGTCGACGTTATTTTCTATTCGTCAAGCTGGTTCCTCATGTTGAGCTTTTTCTTACCACGGGGCGAAGATAAAGAAAACAATTAAAATTGAATTCAGGGGCCTTACGTGCCATAACCATAATATGACCTGCGGAATAATTTGGACTGCTTGAGGTGCTTGCACGTGCACCCACTGCAGGGTACACAGGCGTTTTCTTCCTTTTTTCGAATTTTACTCCCATCGCTGCGACGGTAGAGATTTGATTGTGCGCCTTCGCCTTGGAAGCGAAGTGCCATACTCCCACCCATCTATAGTCAACCCGTTATTTCGGACATTCCGAGAGGGGCTTGGCTCTTCAGCCGACTACCTCATCGTATCCATACCATATTAATAATTACCCTGTTGCAATGCCTAATGAATATAAGTATCTAGGAGTGCTAGTCACATCTAATCTTTCTTGGTCAGAACATGTCACAGACCCCGTGAACGAGACGCAGACGCCGGACTAAATTCCAAAGCCGACTTATCAGCTTCCGAAAATAATCCCACGAAAGCAAGGACAATTAAGAATGGGCATTCTGGTGCGCCAGCGAAAGCCGGTTGCTGTCCAAAGACCGAGTCAGAGCCCAGAGTGGTCAAAGCACAAAAAAATATATTCTTCCCACGAGGCAGTTACACACACACTTGCACACTTAGGCTAGACACAACACAATACAAATCGCATGGGTAACATGAATCGGTAACATGAACAATCGCATGAAAAGCAGGAAAAGATTTCACGATAAGCACTAAGAGTCCAACACGTCAAGTACAAAGTGAATAGGAACACTTAGTGCCCAATCGTATTCACCGTGCTGGTCTTTCAGTCAGACGATCTAGGCGTAGCTCGGGGCAAATCTCGAAGAAGGAACCTCTTCCGGAAATGCAGACGCTTGATGAAGTCGTCGACTAGCTTGCCGGGAATCCCCTTCTTCCGCAGACGTTTTTCACGTTACATCTCTTTACCGGAGCGGTCTGAACTGCCTTCTGATTCTCGCACGGTGGTTATGTAGTCGTCACAGGCGTTCTCGAACTCTCCTATTGCAGTCGTGATCCCGAAGCATGGCCAAAGCCTAGTAATCTAGTCAATTCTGGCATCTTCGACCGCCGCCGTTGGAGAGTCGTCGAGGGGGGGGGGGGGGGGTGATGAGTCATCCTATTGGCGCACGCTCACGCTGTAGTAATCTCTCTCTCAACTCGCCGGGTGAGAAGGTGCCTCGGCGCCCGTGCGCTCTCTCTCGTTACCGTCGCTGCGTCTATGGTTCTAGACGTCTAGACTCTGCTGGTCTCGTCGGCTGTTGGATGCGTATGATATCTCCCCCTCCGTTGAAGCTGCCGCGGGTCCCGCGTGTTTCTTTCGCTGGCTTGCGTGACACGCGGCGCGCGCTTTGGTTACGCACTCTTTTGTGACACAACACATCACGTCCATTACGGCTAACGCCTCCCGATCGTTCGGATACCTGCGACGAAACTTAATAAATGTCCCTTCATATGTTCGCAAGCTAGCTTCTGTAACTCTCGTTTGGTCCCAGCTGAAGTACGCGTCTCCCATTTGGTCCCCTCACCAGACATACTTAATTGAATTGCTCGAACGGATTCAAAATAGGGCAAGCCGTTTCACCTTAAACGATTACAGCTACCAGTACATTGTAAGTCAAATAAAGCTTAAACTTTCATTACAATCCCTGAACACTCGCCGAGACATTGCCCTGTTAACACTGTTTAACAAATTATTGATTCCACTCGAACACCGGCATGCTTGAAACGACCCTTCTCCACGTCAAACAGGTTTCATTATCATTTCATCTATGCCCGCATTTATGGTTCTACAGAAGCATTCCAATACTCTGCCCTTCCTCGTGTCGTCAGGCTTTGTAATTCTCTCCCGGATAACATCGCATGCCTGTCCAACCATGATACATTCCTTGACGCCTTGACAGAGGTATATGTCTAATAAAATGTAAAATTTTGTGATTGTCGCACCACACATTCTTGTATATACACGACGTTCTGGCATCTTACTGTAGCGATGGTACCGTTATGTGGTCGTGTTTACCACTATTTCACTATGTCGCGTTAGTACTCGGGTCGAGGATCCGGTTGAGTTATGTCCATTGCTGCTGTTTTATGTATGTCATATAATCTATGTATTTTCTGCGTGTGTACTATGTACTGCCCCCCTTACTCAATGCCTCAATTGAGGCATGTAAGGTATTTTTAAATAAAAATAAATAAATAAATACATAAATAAATAATAGACTCTTATGGGAGTAAACTAGGCACTTTCCGATGTTCACCTACTCGACTAGCCGGCTCGGCTACCTGTAACGCAAAGGTTACAAGTTCGATCCCGCCCATCAACCATACAAAGGTGAGCTGGGCAGCGGTATTCTCCCACAATAGCAGCTCCTCACTAGATACTGATAGCTCTCTCATCAAACAGTTGCTTAATCAGAACGAAATGCTCAAAGCCGTAATCAAACAGCTCAAGGCAATGCTCCACCCCCCATCAATATCAATGAAACTTCTGCCGCTACTTCCAACCCACTGCCACAAAAGCTTGCGCCGACACCCACGCGCCCTCCGAGAGAACACATGGATATAGTTTCCCCCACACCCACAAGCCCTCCGACAGAACAAATTGACACTGTTGCACCCACTAGTACGACTGAAGCAGCAACTCCAAGGCCACGTTCACCACACATGCAGCTACCACCGGCAAAATGGAAGAATGCCGAAATAAAAGACACCGACAACACCGTTGAAAACGCCAAATTTGTCCTCAGTGACCGCATGACCGAACTGGAAAACAAACTTTTTGCCCTTGAAAATCGGCTCCAAAGCAAGCTTGATGCCTTAAATTGTGAGACATCTGCGCAGTTCTGCAGATTCCAAGAGCTAATCGACAGCTGGGGAAGACCCTCCACGATGTCACAAGCTCCGATCCTTCCCAACAGCGACAATAATAATTAAGCCAGCACGTAGTCTGGTGATCTGGCAGTGGACCTGCAGGGGTTTCCGCAACAAGTGCGCCAATCTTACACTATTTCTGCAGAATCTTAACGAGCTCCCTGATAATATAGCCTTGCAGGAAACACACGCTAAAGTAACTCTACCAGGATACAACATATTTCAAGACCCTCACATAGTCAAGCCCAACACTGCCATACTCCTAAGATGGCACCTTTCTGTTAAATGGGAGACATTCAGCAGTAGTGAGATCCCCTACGATTTCATCGAAATTTTAGCTCAAAGCCTCAAACAACCCACCCTATACGTGTTGAATGTTTAAAGCCCTCCCAATGCTCGACAACACCGCTTTGAGCACATGCTTGCTCAAGCCAAAGCTAACGCCAATAAACAGCCCCTAGATGTATGGGCTACTTCAATGGCCCCTTCAAATGTCGGGCCAGTCTGCATCTACCTCTAAGGGAAGAACTCTGTAGCAGCACATACAGAATCAAGTTTTCACTATACACAATGACTTTACTTGTTCTACCCGGCTACGAAATAGCCTCAGTAGGAATACATCCCTCGACCTCACCCTAACTCACCGCATCACTAAGGCGACGTGGCAAAACCTCTAAAACAACTTAGGAAGCGACCATTACATCCTCCAACTGCGCGTAAATTTCTAGCGCAGACCGCTGGCCACGAAACCACTAAGGCTTACCAATTGGACGGAATTCAGAAAATCTCGCTCTAACACCAACGAAGAAGACATTACCGACATAGAGCAATGGGCGAACGCTTTACAAGCAGATGTAGAGGCTCATACCACCACTCTCCCGTTAGATACACCCTTGGCAACAATTGATTCGAAGCTCCTACAGATGTGGGAAGCGAAGCAAGCCTTACTCAGAAAATGGCTAACAGCCCGTTACAATCACAAACTCCAAATAAGAATCATCAAATTGGACTCTCAGATTGAACAATATGCTATCAAATTGGCGGCACAGCAATGAACTCATGTTTGCGAAGGAGCGCATGGTCATCTTAGCAATAAAAAGACCTGGAAATTTTTCCGGCACCTGCTCGACCCCACCACGTCTAGGACGCATAACCACCAGATCAATAAACTGCGACATGAACATACAGCGGGCCTGCCGACAATGTGCAGTAACCTGGCTTCCAAACATATGTCGCCTCCTACGCAAATTCCCATGCCCGACTATACTGGTGAACCCAACGAGTTACTTTGCAGCCCCATCACAGAAGCGTAGTTTTGACATGCCCTCAACCAAGTGCGAACCACCACGGCAACAGGTCCAAATAAGACGCTTCGCAACCTCGATGCGATCCATACGCACACTCACCCAGTATTATAACCACTGTCTCGAAGAGGGCGAGATACCCCAACAATGGAAAGCAGCCAAGGTGGTCTTCATTCCCAAGCCAAATAGGCCAATTCACACTGGTAACTTCCGTCCCATTACTGTTACCTCATATGTAGGGAAAGTCTTGGAGCACGTAATCCACCTACGCCTCTCCAAAAACATCGAAGATAATTGCTTGTTCCCCGCGGAAATGACTGGCTTTCGCAAGTCTCTTTCTTGCCAGGATACCATGCTAAGGCTCAAACAAGACATTATTGAACCGAGCAACGCACGTGACACAAAGCGTTGCTCGGCCTCGACCTCAAGGGAGCCTTCAATAATGTGTCCCACTTGGCCATTCTACGCGAAATTAACAGTATAAAGTCTGGAGAGCAAATCTACCGCTATATATGCAGCTGCCTCACGAAGCGCACTGCAGCGCTCCAATTAGGCAGCAAACAATCAGGTCAAATACGTTTAGGAAGCACTGGTACGCCCCAAGGGGCAGTAGTCCCCCCTTCTCTTCTTCAATTTGGCTATGCGACCTTTACCTTTCACTCTCAAGAAGATTTCCGACGTCCGATTCACACTGTACGCGAACGATATTACTCTGTGGATGACTGGAGGTTCGGACGGGCACATCCAAGACACCCTCCAAGCAGCTATTGACCAGATCGAACAAGTAGGTCACAACGTGCTCCCCCACCAAATCAGAGCGTCTCCTTCTGCCCCCCACGAGACGCTTCAGGACATCGCCCCCGAATATCGAACTCATGGTTGAAGGGACTCCATACCCTAGGTAGACAGGATAAGGGTGCTAGGACTTCAGCTTCAAGGCAACCGATCAAATCAGCGTACCTTGCAAGCACTGCAAACAACAGTAGATAACGCGCTACGCCTCATAGGAACGATCTCCAATAAACACGGAGGGCTTCGAGAGAAGGAACTAATTCTGCTCATCCAAGCTTTTGTCCTAAGCAAAATCAATTTCGTACTACCATATCTCTGACTCTCTAGGAAGGAAGCGGGTACTGTAAATTGCTTGATCCACAAGATACACAAAGTTGCTCTTGGTGTTCCGATTAGAGCATCCACACAAAGGGTGATGGCCACAGCCACAATTATTACCCTTGAAGAATTAACCGAACCACATCTATCATCGCAATATCACAGACGCTCCACCACTGAAACTGGGCGTGAGATCCTGAGACAACTTCACTACGCTCCACCACTCAAAGAGAACAAGCGACATCAACTTCCTCCAAAGATACACGATCAATACCACATCCAACACCTGCCCAGAAACATGCACCCCGAATTTCACGCCAAACGCTAGAAACTTCAAGCCAAGGCGCTACAACGCAGCTATGGACAGGCGGAACGAGTCTATGTGGACGCCGCAGCCTATAGCACTAAACACCGTTATGCTCGTAGCGGTCGTAGACAAGCACGGCAACACTGTTCGTTCAGCATCAGTGAAGACCACCTCAGCGGGCCACGCAGAAGAGGCCGCCATTGCACTCGCATCGGGGCTACCTGTTTGCGATGTCATCATCAGTGACACGACTACTGCTATCCGGAACTTCAGTAGCGGCTACATTACCAACCTGGCGCACTCTATACTTGTCGCTCACCCGCCGAAAGACTACATCGCTCTCATCTGGACGGCAGCACATCAAGGACTACCAGGCAACGAAATGGCTCATGCCGCTGCTCGAGGATTCACGGACCGAGTGGACGGAAATGTGGGCCTTACTCTAGAACAAAATGACTTCCAACAACACATCAATATAGACTTGCAATTTCATTCCATGAAATTTGCACACATTACAAACACCAACGCCTAACGTATCCACCTCTCACTGTGTCGAGCACGCGCCAGAGAGAAATCTTGTGGCGCCAACTACAAACTCGCACTTTTCTTACCCCACGCACTTTGCACTCATTCTTTCCTGACACCCAATTGTCGCCTCCGCCCTGTCCAGACAGCAGATCTCTCCCTCATGTGGAAATGCCCCATCAAATATCCCCCCCCCGCAACCTCAAACCATCAATTAGTAGCGAAGAGCTGTGGGAGACTGCCCGGCGCAGCTCCGATCCCACCCTGCAGGACCGAGTCCTGAGGTGGGCTGAGGAGGTACCATGTAACCACACTACCACGACTGGTAGGCGGACGTCTGGCAACATAAGGTGCTGAGACTGGAGCACACAGGCCTCTCTCTCGCCCCCTCCCGGCCCCTCCTTTTTCTTAAAAAGGGTAATAAAAGTTTATTAATTCATTCATTCATTCGATCCCGATGTCTTCGTTTCTTTTTTTCGCATTGGTGTTCACCGCCAGGGATTGGCACATTGCACGGCGGCGCTGTTTGTTGGAGGCCTCTTTTAAACCTGTGTATACAGTTCTTTTTGTCCCTGTTCATGAAAAGAAAACTTACAGAAGAAAAAAATTGGGTTGAAGTGCATATGGTAGGCATTGCCAAATCCTGACTGGGAGCTTCCCACTGTCGTTAAAAAGAGAACTGTACAATCATTGCATTCTACCTGTGCTAACATGTGGACAGAAGCTTGGAGATTAACAAAGAAGCTCGAGAACAAGTCAAGAGCCGCACAAAGAGCGATGGCACAAAAAATGTTAGGCCTAAAGTTAAGAGACAGGAAGAGAGCGGTGTGAATCACAGGCGAGCAAACGAGGATAGCCGATACTCTAAATTACATTAAGAGATAAAATGGACCTAGGCAGGCCATGTAATGTGTAGGACAGATAACCGGTGGAGCGTTTGAGGTAACAAATGGGTACCAAGAGAAGCGAAGCGCGTTCGAGGACGCCAGAAAACTAGGTGGGGTGATGAAGTTAGGGAATTTGCAGGCTCAACTTGGAATCAGCTAGCGCAAGACAGGGTAATTGGAGATATGAGGGAGAGGCCTTCGATCTGTAGTTCACATAAATATAGGCTCATGATGATGATGACGGCAGCAGGACTCCTCTTTCGCGCTTGCCTAAGAATACCCGGCGCCATCGAGAGGCGCCCTCGCAAAGCGTGCGCGTGGCCTCCGAAACGCATGGCGCGCCGAGGCGTACGAACGCTGAGAAATGTGTGACGCGGCAATTGGGCCCCCCTCTCGCGCTTGTTTCCGGACAAGCAGATCCATTTACTGGAGATATCTAGAAGTGCGCGCGTGGCCTCACAGGCAAAAAGCCTGACGTCAGGGTGCACGCAAACGCTGAGAATTGTTCCCTTGCTTGCCACACACTCAGTGGCACATACTCAATGCCCCAAATCGGCACGAGGTTCATTTAATTGCGGCACATACCGAGTGCCTTCATGGCGCAGCTCGCTAAAGCGTTGGCTTTACAAGGCTTTCATTGAAAAGCGGCACGTGCTTGGTGCAATTAATGCGCTGCCTACTCTGCATCGGATTGCTGTCCTTGAGGAACCCTTGTGACCTGGATTTGATTTTGATCGACATCGGAGAAGTTTAAGTGATGTTTTTTGTCATTGTAGAGCAGCACATTCCCAGAGGCACATGATACAAGAATGTTCAAGACATGATGCCACCATTCCGTACGTACAGTGTTTACAGTAGTTTACACACTGGCCGTGCGCCCCTTCTGAAAACTCCGCCCTCTCCGCAGCGGCAACCCTCCTCCTCTATAAACTTGGAGCAGACGAAGTATCAAGTTGCGTCCGACCCTCCTGCTCCTCTCCTGCTCCTCTCCTGCTCATCCGCCACGTCTAAACACTCTATTCTCTGTACCTCCATGTAACCACACCCATTCCTGTGTACGCCATGCCTAATAAATAAAGCGAGTTAACCACCGTCAACACAAGTCCAATATTCTATCGCCCACTAAAAGAGACATAACGAAACAAGGTGTCAGAACGCAGCTTAGAGCCTCATCAACTGTCTTCCTAGGACACGTGCTAATGAAAGAAGGACTAAAAGTTGATCCAAATAAAGTCAAGGCAATTGAACAGATGCCAAAGCCAGTCGATGTCCAAGGAATTCAACGCTTTTGCGGAATGATAAACTACCTCTCCAGATTCCTGCCGAAAATATCGCGTTGTATTAGAGCCATTGAGAAAACTCACTGTCAAAGATACACCATGGCAATGGGGAAAACCGCAAGAAGAAGCATTTCAGAAAGCAAAAAATGCTGTGACAAGAGCTCCAATTCTGGCCTACTTTTACTCACGAAATCCGCTAGAAATTCAATGTGATGCAAGCAATCTTGGACTCGCAGCAGCTCTCCTTCAAGACGGACAACCACTCTCTTTGGCCAGCAGAGCACTTACACCGACAGAAATACGCTATGCCCAAATTGAAAAGGAAATGTTGGCTATCGTCTTTGCATTAAACAAGTTCCACCAGTATACATTTGGAAGAGAAGCAGAGATGATCAGCGATCACAAGCCCCTTCAAGCGATCCTGAAGAAACGATTTGATCAAGTTCCAAGACAACTACAAGGCATGATTCTACTGACGCAAAGATACAACATTGTCATCGAGCACAGACCAGGCTGGGAATTACTTTTGACTGACGCGATGTAATGAGCATTCCTTCCCAACGAAAGCAATGAACAAGAACTGAAAGCGTGAACGTCGTACACCACCTTCCTGTGAGAAAAGAAACCCTGGAGAATATTCGGTCTGCGACTGAGCGAGATGAATCACTGCAAAGGTTGAAAGCAATCATCTTGTCACGTTGGCCATAAGATAAGCGTCAACTACCCCAAGACATGCGCGTGTACCACATACAGAGATGAGCTTGCAGTTGAAGACAACCTCCTCTTCAAGGGATTACGTCTAATTGTCCCAATGTATCTCCGAGGTGAGATCAAAGCAACACTGCACTCATCACATCTTGGGATTGACAGCTGTCTACGACGCGCTCGTGAATGTGTCTTTTGACCAGGATATGAATGCAGAATTAAAAGACCTTATCGCATGGTGCGAACTATGTCAAAAGCACGCACACTCTCAGCAACGAGAAACTCTCTCTGCTCATCCAGAACCAAGCTATTGATAGAATCGAGTTGTATGCGACATTTTCGAATCCAAAGGAAAGAACTTCTTGATCACAGATGATTACAACAGCAACTTTTGGGAAGTGGACCAACTGAATTCAATGACCTCCAATCAAGTAATACTAAAACTAAAGTCTCACTTTGCACGACACGGAATACCAAGAATTCTGATAAGCGACAATGGACCAGAATTCACCGGCAAAGAATTCGACAGCTTTTCAAAAAGCTGGAACTTCAAACACAAAACGTCAAGCCCCGGATACGAGCGTTCGAATGGAGTGGCTGAATGAGCCGTAAATACGGCAAAAATGCTGCTCATGAAAGCAGAAGACAGCCACTCAGGCCCACAAATGGCGTTTATTGATTACATAAACACTCCTCTGCAAGAACTAACCGCTAGTCTTGCGCAATTGCTCATGGGTCGCCGCACTAGAACGAATTTACGAACATCGTCAGAGCTACTGCAGCCCAAAACAGTCGACGTGAGTGACAAAAGAAAGGCGAAAAGGCAAAAAAAAACAACGTTTTACTACAGCAGACAAGCCAAGGATTTTCCGAGCCTCAGAGAAGGCGAAAGCGTCATTGTTCGACCACTGAAAAGTGGGACATGGGTCAAAGGGACAATAATAAAAGGAATTTACGAAAGATCGTATGACTTTCAAGTTGGCGACAGCGTCCTGCGAAGGAACCAAGTATTTATCCGACCAATACCTTCTGCGACTGTCGATAATAGGCAACGCGAACAGCCAGACACTACAACGCAACCGGAAGATACCACCACGACAAGCCAGACTAACGAAATTCCCGTCAGACCTCGAAGAACGACAAAACTTCCCAAGATACTCGAGGTTTTGTCGTCGGTTGAAGGGTTATCTTTAAAAAAGGATGTTACAAGAAGGTTCAACAGATGGCGCCGCCATTCCGTACGTACAGTGTTTACAATAGTTTACACACTGGCCGCACGCCCCTTCTGAAACCTCCGCTCCTTCCGTAGCGGCAATCCTCCTCCTCTAAGAACTTGGAGCAGACAAAGTATCAAGTTGCGTCTGGCCCTCCTGCTCCTCTCCTGTTCGTCGGCCGCCCCGTCTAAACACTGTATTCTCTGTACCTCCACCTAACCACACCCATTCGTGTGTACTCCATGCTTAATAAACCCAGTTAACCACCGTTAACACAAGTCCAGTGTTCTATCGCCCACTAAATAAGACATACAAAAAAGCATAACGAAACAGTAGTAGTCTAAGTTGACGTTCATTGAAGTGTGGCACAGCCACGGTGGCCCGCGCCCCACAGTGCGTTACGTGGTTACTCGGTGCTCCGAGTCACCGTTAAATGGTTTCTTCGTACAGCGGTACCTACCCATTCCGGCATAAACAATGAACCAGGTCGGCGTGAAAGGTATTCGTTGAAGAGCGACACACATGTGAGCATGACCACATACCCAGCGACCCAAGTTGGTCTGATGGTTGGTTTCATACCCATTCACCACAGTACAGCATTCCGGTGCACTACGCATTTGAGCAAGGACCACGTAGTGACGCAGGTTGGCGAGAAAACCGGTAAATTTAAACTTGCATAGATACATACGCACATACATGCTGCGAAATGGTGTAAGTACACTAAGAACGCTAGCGCAATAAAATATCCTAAAATGCTCCAGGTGTTGGGTGGAATTGAAGTCGGGTCATATATATTCAGACGAATATGGCAAAATATGCGCTCACACACGCGCCACGCGCCAACTTCGCGGCGGCGCTGCTAGATGGTGCAATGTGTCCAGAGGGCTGCGCGAGCGAGGAGCCCGGCGGCAGAACACGCCGCGTACATGAAGCGCTTCACCTGTGGTAATACGGTGTGTTGCTGCGTTGCTAATCGCATTATCATCTCACAGGAAATGATCACCAGCAACAGTGTCTCTAGTTACTTATAGTTACCTAAATTTTATATTAAAAATACCTTCAGAAAAAAGTCATGAGCCATTTCCACTCTATGAAGGTGGATGACCAGCGAAGCTCTTTAGCACACGACACAGAGGTGACACCGAATTTGGAACATGGGTACGAACATATTGACACGTGTACTTGTTTATCTTTCACCGGTGACCGCTTTTCACCGGCTAAATTATTAAAAATAAATAAAATATTAAACGTTATCGCTCGGCGCAGGACGCGCCTGCATGCATCGGAAGTTTCCCGAACGTTATCGATGCTTCTATTCATTGTCTGTTGAGACCGACGCTTATGTAATCTGATTGTATGAGTGACGCTAATTGTCAAGTACTTTCCGGAAGACACGCGGGCACCAGGGATTACTCTGGGACCTTCGATGACTCATGTATAAAAGCCCGATGCATTTCGCCACTTATGAGATTCTGAACATCGCCGACTGTGTTTGCCGCTATCTTCGTGCTTGGAGTGTAGCTTGATTTTGTGGGCACTGGTTCACCAAATAAAGAATCAGTTTAGTCATACACAGTATTACGACTATTTTCTTCACCGTCACTACTACGTGACAATATTTATTGCCCTAATCGGTGGTCATCGTGGCGATAGGTACGCACATTATCTCATCACCTCTGTTATTAAATGCGTCCGTCACGTAAGACAATGAATGGCTCATACACCCTTAAAGAATGATTCATACCCCCATAAATAGAAACAATCTTTAACGCGTCCTCCCGTATACGACGACAGGAGAGAAGTGAAATTATTCTCTGGAATCATCATTGCGCTCGAGAAATTGGTGGTAATGATAGTATTTTTTGGCGAACACGAAAAATGCACGGAACCCTAGCCATATACAGCTTGGCTGCAACGAACTCTTCTGCTCTGGATATGCATTATTATAGTGCCACCTCTAGGTAGTGGTTCGAGGGCAAGAGTGGGACGCGTCTTCCCTGCTCGATAGCAAGCCCCGACGGATGCGTTTTCCAGAAGCCATTTGATGTACGGTTTATTAAACCCCCAAAAGTACTTCTGAGGGTTCATGACAAACCGGAGGAGATGCTGGGAACACGACATCACGGATGTTGCAGTCCCCTCCAAGGATCCGCATTACCAATCCTGTGCCAGTCGACACTCCCGTGTATCGGGTCAGAAGCAGGATCAGGGGACAGTCCCTGGAAGGCGTCAACTCTACGGTTCCAACCACATAAACAGGTATGACCAGCGCTTCCGTTCAAACCGCCTCAACAGCTACGACAAGCAAAATGTCGAAACGTTACACACTTGAGGGCCCACGGGTCCCGAAGACGCTCCATGGCAGAGTGTACGAAGAGTGGATAGTTGAGTTCAAGCGCGTGGCCACCTCAAGTCCAGCAATCTGGGACATCGACTAGTGCGGCGAAGCCGACCCTGGGGCGATGCGGTTGGCGTAACTCAATGGGAAGCATTTTTTAAAAATCGATTACTGAGCAATGGCTCGTTTTTCGCGATTTGCACTTTAGGCACTAAATCCCGACAACGTTCTCACGGTATATGTTGAGTGTAGTCTAATTCCACTGGCTGGATTTTTTTCCTGGAGCACTTTTGTAGACCCATTGAAGATACATGGGATGATTTTTAAAATGTAGTTTGCAGCACAGTAAAAACTCATCCGCTAATTGCACTCTAGTGGCACATACTTTAGGTCTCTCTATATATGTAGGTCCAGTTTGGTTTTAATCCGGTGGCTGAATTTTTTTCCTGGGGCGCTTTTGTTTGGCTACTATGCGGCAAAGTATCTCTACAGGGGCAAAAGATTCGTTTGCCGTGGAATTGATGGGAAAGAGCTTGCGGACCATGTCAAAAATGGACACGAATGTGCAGCTGTGATGCATATTTGCGCCATGACGTATAAGAAGAGATGATGGTATTAGATTCTGCAAGAAGGAGCGGGCCAAATGGCTTTATGGAGTGCCATCGAAGCGCGAAGCCTGGTTGCGCGCCCCCCCTTTTCTCAAGTTTCGGTGCATGGTAAAGTGTTTCATTTGGTATTTAGAAAGATAAGGTGCTTAGACAGATTTAGTATTAGGCAAATTTTTGACACAAAAGGACATCGCCAAATAGAGCACTTGTTACATGTGTTTACGCGTTACTTGTTAGGTGTTTACTTAATTTGTTACGTGTGTTACGTGTGTTGCGTGTGTTTAGTGCAATGTGCCGACAATGCGAAGGTTTGAATATTATCAGTGTAAAAACAAATTGAAAGGAAAAACTCATGATCTATAGTGCGCGCGACGGAACGAAATAAAGAGGAAAAGATAGTCCCCGTGTTACAGCGAAAATCAGCAGCTTCGTCTCGTTTAATAAACCATCCCGTTTTAGTTTTAAATGCATAAGCATTTCTGTGCCTACCAAATGAGAAATTTGTCCATCCGTCACGTAAGACGAATGCAATGGCTCATAACCACGTAAGGCAGAGGCTACAAGCGCTCAGCGAAGTGAAGCGAACAGCGCATACATTCATTCAGATCACCCATACAATACACAGAACAGCACACGTTTCAATAAAGAACAAGTGCAAAACAAGCATCCGAACCATGAATAAACATTGCATGCTCCCTCAGCAATTGTAGTGGTGGTTTTGTAACAGCTTAGCTGGACATACAGGTTGATAAGGACCGATAATAGTTCGTAAGGGTCGGATCGTGTTCGATATGGTTGATAACGACCGATGAGGGTTTATAAGGGTTTATGCTGGTCGAATCAAGTTTCATAACATTGATGATGACACCGGGCAGCGTGGGGATTAGCAAGCGGCACAATGCTTGTGCATACTTAGGCAACTCCCAGAGGAGGTTCTGCGTGATTTAGTTTTTCTGTTCGGAAGTATAACTAAAATCATGCGTGCCTGTTAAGTGTACGCAAATCTCGCACGTTATACGCGAAGGTAAGGTTGTGAAGGTTTGAGAAAGTGGAGCCGCAACCACTGAACTACACCGGGTCAATTGTTGTAGGGCCTGCTGTGAGCCACACGATTGCTTAGCTGAGCAAATTGGTAATCTCTTGAGAATACTTCTCGGAGCCCCGCTTTGTCGGGAATATTTTCTCTCGTAAGGTGACTCTTACAATGTCCTCGCAGCGCAACAAAACACTGGTCTGACGATCGTTCGGACATGACTAACCTGATTCCGGGCTTTTAAATGCAGTCGCACCAAATCGCTTGGAAATACGAAGAAAACATACAATGCGTTTGTTTCTCCATAAACTCAGTCGTACTGTGGGGAAACAAGCTTATAGTTTATGGCAGCGGTATTTCCCGTACACAACTTTTTTTATTATTGTGAAAGCAGTTATATGTACACTCCAGGCGCACTTACGCCGACGTCATCCGCGTCGCCTTCGCTGTCGCCGCGATGTTCCGTGTGAAGTCCGACTGCGATAACATCGCGGCCGGATGCTGTATGTTGCCGGTGCGAGTGTAAGCGTGCCAGATTCATCTTAGAAGCCTGGTGGCTCAATCTCGAAGGTTATGAAAAACGGCGCACAACAATGCCTCAAGCAAGCACGTCTCGCTGCAGTGGCGTAGCCAGGGGGGGGGGGGTTGGGGGGGTTCAAACCCCCCCCCCCCCGAAATTTTTTCCGCACCCCCCCCCCCCCCACTTACCCGCCCTTTGTTTTCGTCGCTTCGCGCTGACATAATGCACTGAAACCGGTGCTACTATCACAATTTCATTCCTGGGCGTTTCCGTTTAGTTGGTAATTTACAGCGAATCATGTCTGCATATGGAAAAAAAAACTGTCACGGTGTTTGTCAAGGCTTTGACACTCTGTGAAATTTTGGGCGAGAATGTGGCGGCCGCATTCTGAAGCAACAAATGCGGCAGCCGCATTTTAGATGATGGCGAAAACGCTCGAGGCCCGTTTACTTAGATTTAGGTGCACGTTAAAGACCCCAGGTGGTCGAAATGTCCGGTATACATTTCCGCCGCTTCCCTTCAGGTGCCGGTTAGACCGCGCTCGCGCAGGATCTTAGGCTACGTTCACACTTGGTCTCGAAGCTGTAGGAAGCGGCAAAATCTTGCAAAAATCCGCCCGCCTAGGCGGCAAAACAGGCAGAAAAAGAGGCTGTGAGCCAAATCAGTCTCGGGCCGATTTTTTCGCCATGGCGAAGCGGAAACGCGGCGGAAAGTCGTTCTGCTTCACTGCAAGCTACACTAGCATGTAAACAACCGGTCGTAAAATTGAACATGGCACCAGAAGTGTAGGCTGTAATGCTGATCGACGCGATCAAGAACCAGCCCTTGCTCTACGACAAGAGTGGGACTAAAACGTACTGTCAGCAATACTCGCGATAGTATTAAACGTCGCGCGACCGGAGGTGCGGCAACGAAGCCTTGGCGTGACCCAACTTCTCGCGCTTTTGCAAAGCCAGGCGAACCCACCACCGCCGTTTCCGAGGTGTCCGCGTCTTCCGTTTATTCATTGTCCATTTCTAGAAAACAAATAGGTAGAAGTATAAAAGCCATTTCTTCTTCCACTTCCACGGCAGACAATAGTTAGGCAGATTCCTCGTTGGCGCTCCATAATTCTCCTCGCACGTGTACGGTATGTTGCAGAAGTCGCGGGGTGCTTTTCTCGTCGCGACGATAGATTGGGAGCGTAGGTCTCACGTAGGACGCGCAGGCTTTGGCGAGCCCCAACAAAAGGGCCAGCCCGGGTTTTAGCTGTGGTGTTCCCGTTGCCGCTTTGGTGTCCTGGAGGCGCCGACAATACGAAATGATGAAATGTTTTTACAACTTGTAAATAAAAGCTATTAAAGAAATATTCTCACGCCTAGGCACAAACCTATGACTCAACGCTACCGCGCCCGTGTGCGGAGAATTACGGAACGCCAACGAGGAATTTACCGAAGGTCGCAGATGACACGCGAAGTTGCGTAAAATGATCACTTTTGATGACGGTACGTGGGTCAAAGAATGAACATACCGCTTGACATAATGCGATAATGAGCGCCACCACGCCGACAAACGTACGCAGACGAGATGGATCTGGACGAAAACGGTAGCGGTGGCCGCGGCGGCAGCAAAACAAATGTGAACAACTTGGACAGGCGCGGAAAAAAATTTCCGGCCGCTTTGGCCTTTCCGCCCGCTTGCCGCTTCCCAAGTGTGAACGTAGGCTTAGTCTGCGCGAGAAACGTCTCTTGTTTGCGATTGCGCCCCTACGGAAGGCTGGTAATTACTGTTGTGTTGTTGAATCACAAACCAGCAATTACGGAAGGCTGGTAGTTGCTGTTTCAGTTGTGGAATCCCAAACCAGCGATGTACACACGTAGGGGTTGATGACAGCAGTGAAATTCCAGCGACTCGCAATAGAATGCACGAAACAGACAGCCGACAAGCATGAATTACTGCTGTGCGCAGTACAGCGTAAGTAAACTCTTGTTGCAGGCGCTGACAGTTGTCGTCGGAGTTCACGCGTCCTGAGAAATTGATTATGTGCACTATGTACTGAACAATACCGGAGTTCATTCCTGCATCACTAGTACACCAATCAGTCGAGATTCTGTGAGGTACAAAGCCGCTTCCTGTTTGCACCGGCGTAATTGAAGCAGAAATGAGTTGCACGCACTACTTAAAATGCGTACACATGCCATATCTATGCTGTGCGGTGAAATATTCTGTACAATTCTGAATCTGTTGACGTAAAGGCAAATGACGGCTGCACGCTCACACACAGCGGAAGACACAGCGGCCCATGCACTTGCCGCAGGAAATGCAACCCTCTCGTATGAGGGAGCAGGGCGACGAAAGCTTCGAAAAAAAAAGCCTTACGCGTTTTTGCGCGTATTTAAGTTTTCTAGCGCAAAGACGCAGCGAACAAGCTATTGCTATGGGAGTAGGTATGGCCTGGTCACACGTGCATTTTCACGCGTATAGCCGTCCTTGACTTGTGAAACGCACTTCGCCCCGACGAGGACGACGCCGTCTACGCTTAACGGAAATTAACAATTAATGATGTCTTCTCCGATCGCACGGGTCGTCTCAATGATGCGTTTTCGAAGACTGGTCCATTCAGTGGCGCGATGAGAGACCGTTGCTCCAAACGCCCACTATACCTGTCGTACTTACTGTATTTACTGAGCTTACTTTACTTTTTACTTAATTTCTTCACAAGCACACGCACACGCGAGGGGGGGGGGGGAGAGTCCCATGTCTTTGATATACATCTATAGAGTGTGCTTAACCTACCGACATTTATTATCGATCACGTGACCTAGAGGAAAGCAGAAGCCTGCCCCCCCCCCCCCCGGTCGGGCCGGTGAACCCCCCCCCCCCGAAAAAAATTTCTGGCTACGCCCCTGTCTCGGTGTGTATTGTGTGTATTACACGGACAAACAGTTGCACGCAGAACATCAACTCACCACTCTCGCATTGCACTAAATGCTGAAGAAATTAAACATTCACTGTTAAGATCACCGCGTACTATCGTCAGTCAAAGCAAACAGCAGAGAAAGCTTCGCTTACTCTGCTTGCCACACTGAGTCGGATCCACATAATTTTATTGCGATTGCAAATATATGGACACTCCAGGCACATTTCCGCCGTCGTCGTCGACGTGATGTTTCGTATAATGTCCAAGTGCGATAACATCGTGGCTGCGCGCCGTATGGTATGGGTAAAGTGAAAGCGTGAGAGGGTGAGCAAATAATGGTTGCTCAGTCTCGCGTGCGCAATTATTATTATTTGATTTGTACACATATACACACAAGGACACAAAGGGATTAAGGAGGGAGCAAGCTGACAACTGCCACCGAGAGGGGCACAACGCCTGCCTACTCCTACAAGAGGAGGGAATGGAGGAAATGAAAATATGAGAAAAGAAAAGAGGAAATAAAGAAATGACGGAGACAGACAGAACAAAACAAAAACAAAACAAAAATAGAAATAACGTCTATAAACGGGAGGCCAAGTCAGTGTCCTTCAGAAAACTTAGCAGGGCTCGATGGGCCTGGTCACGTCTTGCAGCGCTCCCCCTTGGAAAAAGGCAATCGTCAAGGGTCGCACATGGCAGCCCCATAAGTCTGTACTCCTTAATTAGTAATGCGCGCGGCGCAACGAATGCGGGACACTCTAAAACTAGATGTTCAAGTGTCTCACAGGAGCCACAAAACGTACACGACGGGCTGTCCACACGTCCTTGTCGGTATGGGCGTTCGCGCACCAACACACACCCAACCCTTAACTTGTATAACAGTGCTCTAGCACGACGGGGCAGGCCTCGACCACGAACGCGTGGAGGGAACGATCCGTCTGCAACACGCCGGTCTGGGTGCTGCTTTAGGAGGTGTCGGCGTATCAGGAGACGGGCATTTTCAAACGTGCACGAAATGTCAGGGCAGTCACATTCATGGTGGGCACAGCTTGAAGCGAGGCGATCAGCCTCTTCATTTCCAGCGATGCCCACGTGCGAGGGTACCCACTGGGCAATGAGGGACACTCCACAGGAAGTAATTTTGCCGGAAGTTTCTTGGATACTGCACAACAATGGGCTATCGGCATCTTGTCTAAGTCTGCTGAGGGCAGCACGGGAGTCTGTAAGAATGACGACCTTCAAGGCGTTTAATTCTTCGTGTACGTATTTCAGAGCAACATCAATCGCTGCTAGTTCTGCAGTTGTTGATGAGGTTGGATGTAGTATTCTAAATACCCGTCTGATGCCAGTCGAAGGGCAGAAGAAAGCTGCAGAAGCGCCTTGCGCGTCGCTCTGTACAGATGCGTCCGTGAATACCTCTATATAACCTTCAAATTTTTCAAATAGGTGGGACTGGGCCAATTGAAATAGTGCCGGAACAGGCTGACTAGATTTTTTGTGTATTTCAGGAATTGTCAGATAAATGGGGAAGGAGCATTTGTTGCGCTTCTTCGGAGTTGTGAAAGAAGTGTCTTCTGAACTGTGAGTAATGTCCACAAACAATGCCGCCATTTTCCCCATCCGAGAGAATGGGCGCAGAAGCAGCCGATTAATCAGTGCTTGGCCGTCTGATGCTCGGTGCAAACGCTCGATATGGTGTAGCGCTCTCTGGTCTGCTTGCAAGCTCAGGGGCAACTGGTGCGCTTCCGTGAGTAGTGGAACAGATTGCGCCTCACGAGGTAAGCCAAGCATGACTCGGAGGGCAACACGATGGTCCCGTTCCAACTCAGACATCACATTTGGCGGCACGTTCAAGACTGGCAAGGCATACATCACGCCAGAGAGGACAGACGATTGGTATACCTGAAGTGCTGTCGTCTGGTCGCGGCCAGCGTCTCTAGCAGTCAAGGCGGCCACATACTTGAGCAGCGACCGGGATTTGCACCGCACAGAGGTAATGGCAGGGCGCCAAGAGACGCGATCATCGATAATTACGCCCAGGTAGCGGTGGTGTTGTACCCATTGTACCGGTGTCTCTCCGAGGTACAGCCGGCTCATGGTTCGACGAGCCCGTTGCCTTGGATGATACGCAATCGCGGCTGACTTAGCTGGTGAGATCTGCAGACCAACTTCCTCCAAGTACTCTGAAGTCGCATTCAGAGCTCTCTGCAAGATTCCACGAAGACGTGGACCGTGGTACGAAGGACCGCTGATCCACAGTGCAATGTCATCAGCATAGATTGCTATACATATTGGAAAGTCTGCTTCATGAGGCAATCGGCTTGGAAGTCCAGCAAGTACACTGTTGAAGAGAAGCGGCGACAAGACGCTGCCTTGTGGTACACCGCACTTAAAGGGGCGAGAATCACTTGTTGCTCCTCCAACACGCACTTTCATGTGGCGCTCAGATAGAAAGTTATGCACGAAATGAAGCAGTCGACCCGAAATTCCCGCATTCCTAAGGGCGATAATAATCGCCTTATGGGGAACCGAATCGAACGCTTGCTGTATATCCAGGAAGAGGATGTATGCAGAGTGCTTGTTCTCTCGAGCGGACTCTAGAGATGAAACGAGGTCTGCTATGCTATCGAGGGCTGAACGGTGACGACGAAAGCCGCTCATGACATCAGGAAAAAAAATAAGCTCTTGTAGCCTGCCGTCTAGACGAAGCAGTACCATTCGTTCCATCAGCTTCATAACATTAGAAGTTAGCGATATTGGCCGGTAAGACTTTAGGTGCTTTGCAGGGCGGCCGGGCTTTAAGACTGGTATCACCACAGATGATTTCCAATCATTGGGGATCAGAGACGTTCGCCATACTTCGTTATATGCGTCCAAGACATTTCGATGAAAGGCTTCATCGATGTTTCGTAATGCCTGGTACGTAACACCGTCTTGACCAGGGGCAGTGCGACGTTTGGAGAGGCTGAGGGCGTGATGCAGCTTTTCGAGAGTAAAGTCTGTTTCATCCATCTGGCAGGCTGGACCATAGCAGAACGTTGTGTTGTTCTCACTTGTCAGAGGATTAAGGTCATTGTTTGCGTTGTCACTTGGCATAGGAGGTACGAAAAGGTCGGCAAATGCTTCCGCAAGAATTTTCGGAGTCCGGCCAGTCGTTATGCACAAAGCAGCAGTTGGATTCTTGCAGATCTCAGGAGTGCGAAGAGCCTTCAGTATTCGCCAAACACTTCCAAAACCATTTGCAGTATGCAATGAACTACACAGTGCTGCCCAGCTCTTTCGACGAAGTTGTTTTGTGTGCCGCCGTATGGCTGCGTCTAGGCGGTTATACACCGTCCAATCGGAGCTTCTTTTAGAGCGCTGCGCTCTCCTGTAAGCGCGGCGTCGACAGGCGCGTAGCCTCAAGAGCTTAAGATCAGGGTTCGGTTTATCTATGCCCCGCCGTCGTCTTACGGTAGCTTGTTGAAGACACTCGCTCACCAGTTTAAACAACTTGTCGTGCGATGGGGCCTCTGAAATCAGCTGACGGAACTTGTTCCAGTTCGTCACTGTGTAGGCGGCAGTCTGGCGGCTAGGAGTATGTTCTGGAATCAACCAAATTGGTAGGTGATCTGAGCCCCATGGGTCAGATTCACATGACCAGGCGAGACACACATCTCTTGTTGATATCGCAAGGTCGATGGTGGACTGTCCCTTCCCTCTGCCGACAAATGTAGGTGAGCCGTCATTGAGTGTTTGTAGATCATGCCTAACAATAAGCTCGTTGATCTCTATCCCACGCTGGTCTTGTTGACGAGAACACCAGCGAGGATGGTGAGCATTGAAGTCCAGGCACAGCACAAATGATGGGCTACACCGAGAGGCTAACACTGCCCTTTGTGTTATCGTACAAAATTTCCCTTCTAATTTCTTTGTTTTCATTCTTGTAAATCTCCATTGTCCTTTTTATTTCCATTCTTTGCATCCAATTCACGGTCTCTATTTCTCTCACTTTCTTTCTGATGACCCCTGGTTGTCTATTTACAGTTTCGATTATCGCGTACTTGGTTGCCAACTTCCTTGACCTCTTCCTCCATTCTGTGTCCACGCTTTTCATGTAGAGATACTTGTGCACTTTAGCCGCCCGTTTATTTTCATCCATGTTCCTGACCCTTTCTTCAAAACTAATTTTGCACTGTGCTTCTCTGACTTCAAAAGAGGCCCAACCCATGTCACCCTGCACTGCCTCATTTGTCGTATTACCGTGTGCTCCTAAAGCCAACCGGCCTACTGATCTTTGGTTAACTTCCAAACCCGCCAATATATCCGATTTTAAGCATATAATGGCATTTGCATTTGCATTTGCATTTGGGACATCGCCGAACAGCGCCTCTAGCGGCCACCTCTGAAAACATACGCGTTTTCTACGGGAGAGCGTCGTTTTTTTTCAAATAACTAATCATAGAAGCCATGTTTTAAAATATTCCCGTGGAAATACCCTCTTGGCGCTTAGCCCGAAATAACATGCAAGTGGTACCATTACTTACGGCAGAAAACTCGTTCCATATTGCGGGCGAAGTTTCAATTATGGGAGTCTATTGAAAAGCCAAAATTTTGGAGGCTTTTTTGGCCAGTAAAAAGTAATTTGCGATGAACCTATTGCATTGACTGACGTATTGTTGGGGATTTATCAACTTCAATGATTTATCAACTTCAATGAATCAGCTTTCAGCTAGTTGCAGCAGCAGCTCTTGAAATGGCAAAGAAGTCGTTCCAAAATCACAGTTTTCATAACAAGGTCGCGGAATTTATTGTGGTATATATAAAAACCTAGTTTTCGCCTACAGCAGCGCTTCGAAGCGGTAGCCGAGCGTGTTGAGCGACCACAGATCAAGATCACTGATAACCACGATCGTGAGTTCACAGGTTCGAAGCCAGCTGTGCCGCGCTTCTTTTATCACTTTGTCGCTGCTTAGTTTGGAAGTTTTCCACCCGATGGCATATTCCGAAATGTAGGACATTTGGTTACGGTTCTTGTTTAGTTTCTTTCTACTGTACCAACGTCTTCCTAAAAAAATAGCTGGCTGGTTTCGAGAACATGCGAACGTATTTCCAAACATCTTTTGCACTTTAGGTATATTGTATTTTGGAAAATAAACGCAGGTAACGTGTTTTGAAAGTACATTTCTTTCTTAAGGTGAATATTTATGAAGATATTACTAAGAAATATTTTGCCTTTTCAGCTACGTCTTGGGAAAGGCGTGTTTTGTGCAACTCTTGTGCGGCTTGAAACGTGCCACAAAAATAATAGCGCCCGGTGTGGGCAATTAAAAGACACAGAAGTAGAAAAGTTGCCTGCAGCCCCAGACGTAGTATTTTTACAAAGGAATACAGTTGAAGCTATTTGACTGAGTGTATTTGCATTATATCAAAGCAGAATTTTTGCGTATACCTGACTTTCAGTGCAAATGAAGAATATCCGAATTATTGCACAAGCGTGTTTGCTTAGTACAAACCAGTACCTCGAAACATAAACATTCTACCCTCAATATGCAGCGCACGTGTCCTATCATTTGAACCATTCCCATATACCTTCACAAAATTCCAGAAATACTGAAAGTCTGCATATCCTTTTACCCTTTTACCACAACTTACGCAGAGGAGTATTGCAAATTATGCGAAAAGACTCTGGGACGTGTTAATGTAGCCTGTCGTGTAAAAATAGAGAACGACTCCAACGACAGACCACATCATTTTTTAATTATGCCCACAAAGTTGTGCAAGAAGACACTGTTTTCGGCTACAATTACCGAAGTTGCCATATAGGATTCTGCTGTTCTGTTCTTGACTAACTCTATTGCTGAATCAGGTCACAGCACCATGATATGATTACTGGTGCAATTCTTTAGTAATTATGTGCGAATATTCTCCTACCCTAAATTTAACATGTTTGAATAATTGAAGAAACATGAGAAAGGACCGTGACAGTTTGCAGAAATGTTCTTTTATTATAATCGTTTATGACCCATATCGGTACGGTCGTTTTGTCATGATCACGCCAGCGTGCCCTGAGCATCATTTATCATTTTGTCTACTGCCTATAAATAAAATACAAAAGTGTGGTTCCTTGTGCGTTAGTAGCACAACGGCTGCTGAACTCAGGCATATGGTCCCACTAAGCCAAACCTTCCCGTTTCTGCCATGGTGCCACAGGACATGTCAATTTCACACTTGATTTTCGCCCTTTCTGTTCCCTAGAAAGCATAGGGAGGTACACAAGACGAACAGGCGAAATTTTGAAGTAGTCCTGAGATTTGAGTAAAATTTCATAGGCAATGTTATTATCCTTTATTTGCTTACAAATTTATTACACCTCATTGGTGATAATAATGACGTACAACATAGTAGTTCAGTTCTTATACTTAATACATCATGTCTGAGATGGCTGTCCTGAAAATTAAACAGGTGTAAGCATTGCATGACATTGCCTGGAAGGCCATTCATTAAAAAATGTGTGCAGAATAAAGAAAATACAGGTGTTCAATGGCACAGTCACCGTCAAAAGTTTGCGCGGCCGAGATTCTGCGAATAAGTTCATTTCAACGCAGCTACGCCCACAGCCAGTAAAGGTATGCAAAACTTTTGTTTACTCTAGACGAGTATACGCTGTAAATCCGAATGCCACGATGCGTGCCTCAGGCGTAGAAATATAACATTTTTTCAGCTTTAGGCGTGCGAAATCTTTGGACGCCGACTATACGTTCTGAAGGCCAGGCTGCTTTTTAGCTTATACGTGATGACAAGCGCCGAGCTCTTGATGATGGAATATTAGAGCGTAGAATTGTAGAACTTGTGCAAGGTCAGGTGACTTCACGACGCAAACCTAGCGATAGAAGCTCAGCTTTATATTTTTAAATTTGCCCCGATGACGTTAGTTACGTTGCGGAAAAAATAAATACCCTTTCTAAAGAATGAACCACGACAGCTTCCCGACAAAGCGCGGTACGTTGGCGCAAGTCGTCATGTGTGATGACGATAAGAACGACCACCCGTCGTTAAAAATAACTTCCCGGTTTTTCTTTTTTTTTGTCAAGGACGCGACTAACCCGTAGAAGGGTAATCCCGACTTTGGCATGATGCTTGCGACTTTCTGGTTCCGGACGAGCGCGTTCTTTGTGTATAATTCAGGCGCCTCGCATCGAAAGGCTTACACCATTAAACAGCGAAAGGCTTTCACAGTCACTTCGGTAGCTCCACGAAAACGCGGAAAATCAGTCCACTTTCAGCATAAGCGCTCTGACCCAAGACACATATTTGCGAGAAAGGAGCTCCTATATTACCCATAGCGAGAAATGTATCCACAAATTACACCTCATTATACCGATGTGTTTATGAGCCGCACGCTGGTGCCTGTATTCTGTATTATGACAAAAATATAGTTTGTGCAGTGTCAGTAGCCTAAACGTGAAACAGGAAATTGAAGTCATCACAAAGACTGTCATATATCATAAATTGCAAGAAAAAAAACTAAAACTGTACTTCATAATACTCGCTATGCAAACTTTGATGCATGTGATTCATTTCAATTTCCTATCTGTTCCGACCCGCCGTGGTTTCTGAGTGGCTATGGTGTTGGGTTGCTGATCACGAGGTCGCGGGATCGAATCCCGGCCACAGCGGCCGCATTTCCATGGCGGCGAAATGTGAAAACACCCGTGTACTTAGATTTAGGTGCACGGTAAAGAACCCCAGGTGGTCCAAATTATTCCGGAGTCCCTAACTACGGCGTGCCTGATAATCAGATCGTGGTTTTGGCAAGTAAAAGCCGATAATTTAATTAAAATTTTAAAACCTAGATGTTGCTAATCGTAGTGTTTAAGGGGGAATAAACATGCACTCTTAGCGCGCGCAGAAACTTCGCCGGTTTCTAGCGAGGGGAGCTTCGCGCCATGACGCAGCAGACCCCTTCAAGCATTGACAGTGCAGCATGCTGCCGGCCGAAGTATACGGGCGGTGGGGTGCAACTCGGATGTGGCGGGGGCTGCCGTTGCAACGCGAGGATAATTGGATGTGACGGACGTTCGCGCCGAAGATTAAAAAGATTGTTGATAGTAAAGCGACAGCTGTGCACTATGACGTAGCCAAACATGGCGGGTTTTATTGGTGGATCATGAACGCTATCACAGAGAAGGTTTACTGCAAAGCGTTATATGGCGGGCAGAGGCGCGGTGGGGTTTAAAGCGATAGCCCTGTGGCGGCCCATGGGCCAAAAAAATTGTACCTTAAGTATCCTTACGTGATTTCAATGCGAAAGCATTATGACTCCTCTTAGTCATTACCAATAAAGACTTCTTAAGTATTACAACCTGTTTGCGATCCTTCCTTCGCTTTCTTTTCTCTGCGTTCATTAATCACCAGACTACAACCATTCAGAACTCATCGCCAAGTAGCTACGAGTTGATATGGTGATCCATTTTAATTAACCTTAACCAAATTTAATTCATTGTAATTTAGTTTACTTCACCTTAATTCACTTGACTCCGCCTTAAGTCACCCTTCTCCAACTTGTAACTTTATTTCACTCCTTGTTATTCACCTTAATTCACAATAACTACCCATAATTACTACTAATTAACGTTGTCATACCATTTACTATCTTCTCTATTACTACTGATTTCATTCAAGACGCTGATGAAGTCACATTGACTTTTGATACCGCTCGTTGTGGATGACGCCGGCTTTTCTGCCTCATGGCTCATGTAATGCTTTCGCATTAATGACTACTGTAGACGACAACGGTCCGTCTGTACGGCGCAGAGTAAATAGCTTTGCCACTTTCATTGCGATTTGGCAGCCCCGGTGCGCAGCGTCCCGTCATGCTCAGAGTTGCTGCAGATAGTTCTTGCGCGGCGACGAGGGGGAGCGTGTATACTGCTCGAGTGCACGCGATAGGAGTGAGACCGCTGCTCCGGCCTAAGCGGCCAGATGTTCTTCCTGACGCCGTGGTGGGAACGCGCCTTTGCCGATACGGATGGCACAAGAGCTGAAGCAAGTGGTATACCGGCGCTGTTTCCGCCATTTTCTCTGTTCTGTGCCGAGTAGAACGACTTATATCACTTGTCACGGCGTGACGACGCTCGGCCAACGGTGGCGCGAGAAAAAGAGAGGCCCTGCGTATACAGGGGCACTATCCCTCACCAGTACACGGGAGCCCAAGCCCAGAGTCCACTAAAGTTTGCTTAAGAGATTTAATAGTGGAGATGTGGTTTATGGTAAATTAAAAAAAATAATCACGATAAGTAAGCCAGAGAATGGTGATTCCACTGTCAGTCTGCATCAAATCGACAAATTTAACACATGACAACTTTTCTATAATCGCAATGGAACATTCGCATCACTTATGCTAAAACACTGCGTTGGATCTCATGTAAAGCTTTCATTGTTGTTCTACTTCCTCGATAATAATTATTTATTAATAATGTAATAGTAGTAGCAGTAGGGGTAGTAGTAGCAGTAGTAGCACTGATGGGACTTCAGACCCCCCCCCCCCAAGAAAAATTATTTCGTGCTGGCATGAACCGCCGACCAGAACAACCACCGGCGCCGGGAATAATTCTGGATTTTGTCCACAATGTCCTTTTCACGCTCGAAAACAGATTTCGGCACGCACATTGCGAACTCGGGCTGGCTTTCGTCGCAACGCCCTTGGCACCTGGACTCGCATAACGCAAGGAGCCCTATCCGAGCACAAACTTTCAAGGGTTTTTCGATGGCGAGCGGGCGCGGAATCTACGGAGCGCATGGAATTCAATTCCGAAACTTCATGGGTATAAAGTTCTCATAAACTTATGACGCGAAAGGTGCACGGACCTTTCCAAAGGCGTGCTTTAGATTTTCAATTCTGGAACTTTATGGGTTTAATGTTCTTATAAACTTGAGCTAACATGCACGCACTGGAGCCCTCGTGTCCAAGCCGTTTCAGAAATGGAAGGCCGCGCTCGCAGTCTTCCACACACACGAAAATACTAAATATGACCGTGACTGCCAGCTGGCAGCTGATAATTTTCTCCAAACATTTTCAGGAAGGGCGCCCGGTGTGATCAATCAGCTGGACCAGGGCAGGCAAAGTGAAATAAGAGAAAACAGAAGAAAGTTAACGGCCTATTTTTGAGGCGGTTGTTTTTTGCGGACGACAAGGTCTGGCTCTCCGTGGCCATAGGGACAGTGGTCCTATGGATTCAAGCAAATCCCGTCTGAAAATACTTGTATTTTCAGAGCGCTTCTTCATTTGCGAACTGATTGTGGAGCTACATATCTGAAGAACCATTTGGATGTTGCCCCAGTAATACCTCGCATTTGAGCCCAGATGTACAAAACCAAATTATAGAAATTTGCGGTGAAATTATCAAAGAAAGCCTAGATGCAAAAGTAAATGGTGCAGGCCGCTTCTCCATATTTGCTGACGAAACGACGGATATTTCCGGTATCCAACAGTTTACTGTTCGTGCAAGGTACCTAAACAAGGATGCGAACGACATCGAAGGAGTACTTTTAGGTTTTAGCACCGGAAAAGATGCCCTCTCTCATTGCGACTGCAGGTTCGATGTAAATGTGTAGAAACGGCTTCAGATTCTAGCCACCGTTCCAGTGATCTTGTTCAAGCGCAGATAGTATATTTTTAACATGAGATTAGAAAAACTACTTGCGCTCTACAATGTCTGAGGAACACATGGCTAGCAGGCAAAGTAAAATACGAGAAAACAGAAGAAAGTTAACGGCCTATTTTTGAGGCGGTTCTTTTTTGCGGACGACAAGGTCTGGCTCGACAAGGATGCCGACGTCCACAGAGACGTCGGCATCAACGTGTCCGAAGTCATTGACCGCTTCACTAAACTTCCCCGCCGAGTGAAGTTTGTCCTTTAGATAGGGAAGCGGCAAAAATTAATGCAAGTAAAGGTTCTGTTCCTTCAGGTCCATAAACGCGTAATTACGAAAACGTATGACTGTTCATTAGTTTGTAAAACCGCAGAAATTATCGCCGTTTATTCAAACAGGTACCATCATGATCAAAGCTATCGTGTGAAAACGAAAATTACGAGGACATCAATAACCAATTTTTACCGACCTTGTTTATTGAAAGCCGGCCCTCGCGGCGCTTCCCAACAAACACACTCGGATATTGGGTAGTTTAACTTGCCGCATCATCTGCGGCTTTCGTTTGGTCTTTTCTTTCCTTTTTAGCTAGCCGCTTTTACTTATGTTTTGAGCCGAAGCAATACCCTTCCTTAATTTTGGGTGCAGAAAACTTGTCGCCGCTCTGCAGGCAGTTAAATGACACACTTTCGTACTGATTTTTGCATTATTCTTCTATTACGTACCCATATGGTGCTGTCGCGACCGCCGCATGGCCCAAGTACATATCACGAGTTACGTTCAGACATAGCGCAAAAAAGTACGCACAACACACACGAAGACACGACAGACGCGGACGAGCGCTACTACCAACCGTTTATTTCAGTCAACAAACCCTCCGATTTATAAGGTGAACCACGTACACCAGTGTCACGCCCCTTTCCCATGCGAGGTGATAAAAAGAAATCTAAAGAAGTTAACAGTACTATGTCCCTCAGGTAACAGAGTTCAAATAGTTAAGTTCGGCACTGTGCAAAAGAATTAACGCTTCGCTTATACAAATATCTGGGTTCTTGTGGATGTAGAATGCTTCTAGAGCCACTCGAGCCGTGTAGTTTGTTGATTTGCCTAAGATAGTGGTCTCATAAAATCGTGCCTAACCACACGTAAAACCACACGTAATGATGTGGGCAACCAAATGTGCATACTTGTCCTTTTTTTCTTAACTTTTAGTGCATGCTCCCTGAGCCGGTCGTTTATGCACCATTCGGTTTGGCCGATGTACACCTTCCCGCACAACAAGGGGACGGAGTATACCACTCTTGTCGCACACCCCAAGAAGCGGCTATCTTGGCTTGTGTGGCAACCTTCTTTCCTGTCACCACAAATTCGAGGGCAGAGCCTGGATAGCTTATTAGGAGCCGTGAAGACCACAGGAATACGATGCCTGTTCGCGACCTTCTTCAGGTTGTGCGAGACCTGATGCATATAAGGCATGGCTACGGGTGTCGCCATCCATCGCTGGGTCGCAGCCCTTTCCGCTCCAGCTCTGTTCTTTACCCTCTGCAGGATAGACTCGGCCACCGGAACAACAAGCAACTCAGGGAATCCCGCTGCTAAAAGGCGACCAATCTGATTGGGAAAGCTATGCTGCATTGAATGCGGGCATGACTTACGGAGCGCAGCATCCAGACATTATAATTCGATGCCCCTTTTTACTATTTTAGAGTCGGCAGAGTCAAAAGGCAGGAGACACTTCTTAAGCCGTGGGAGGTGCTCTCAGCAAGCATGGTCTACACTAAATTTTAGCCTGAGATCCAGGAATTGTAACCCCTCAGTTCCAAGCAATTCATGAGTGAAACTCAAACCCTGCCCAGCTTGAATAAAAACATCTAAAATACTCCCAAGGGCAGTGAAACCGTCCTCTTTCATTAAAAGAATTAAAAAGCCATCGACGTGCCGAAGCACTTTGAATACCTTCCCCCCATTAAAAGCCAAATCAAGCGCACTGTCAATATCAGCTAAAAATATACCGCATAGAATCGGAGCCACGCAAGACCTAATACACATTCCTCTACGTTGCAGAAAAGGCTGTTCGTTAAAAACAATAAATGTTACACTAAGATAAAATTCTAAAAGCGTTAAATTATGAACCGACAAGCAAGCGGAGTTTTGGAAATCGCATTCGGCACTCTGTTCAATGCACTTCCTAACAGCAACTAAAAGCTCATCTTGAGGTACTGAATAAAACAAGTCCTCAACGTCCACAGACAAGCCATAATCTATACTCTCGTTGTGTTTCACATATTCAGCGACTTCTTCAGATTTCCTCACGCGGAAAGGATCAACAACCGTGAGTTACTTAAGGCTCTTCAGTAAAAACTGACTAACCTTATTTTGCCAAGCCCCCCTTCGCTCACAATGGTTCTGAAAGGGACATCTGCCTTATGTGTTTTTGCAGAAAAAAAAACCTTCAGACTGTTCCCCTTACTATTTCTAATAGCACTAGCAAGATCACTCAATTCCAAGTCCTTACAAAATTTGATGAACTTATACCCCTGTCACACGGCACATGAATGCCATTTGTAGTAAATGACATTCATACCGAATGTCATTGCCGTCTTGGGTTCCCGGTCTACACGGGTAAACAAAATGGCATTCGCAATTGATGGCAATGCTTATCGGCAGGCTGCTATGATAACGAAACCCTACAAATCGTGCTTCTTGTTTACATCTTTTCACTATATTGTTAACAATACAATGGTAAACATTGGATGGATATCTGAAAATATATTACATTTCGTTTTAACTTGTCTATTTTGTAATTTTTTGCCAAGCCCCTGTCGTCGAGAGTACACAAGTCGCGCGTGAATGAGTTCACGCGCGGCGAATGAGAGTCTCATTCAACGGGCGAATGCCATTAGCAGTGAATGTCATTCACTATGCCCGTGTAGAAGCAACAAAAATGGCATTAACACGTAATCTCATTCGCTGCGAATGCCATTACACGTGCCGTGTGACAGGGGTATTAGTCTTAACCCTCACTGCACTTTTTTTAAACAAAGTACTTGTCCACTGCCGCTTGGGTTTTTTCATTGAACATGCCTTTCGGCATCACAATTCACCTTCCTTGTCAGCTTTTAGGAGAACCAAACTGTTCTGCCAAACTGAAAGTAACTATGTTAGACCAACTAGCCCAACAGGCGGTCCTTCTGGAACATATCACGATTTCTGCGATCATACTTTTGTTCTTGCCGGGATCGTCTGTCTTTCTATGCGTAAAGCTACTACTATGTGTGACTGCGCAACATGTCTGCTTGTCTTGTTTGACGCATTACATACAGTGACGTTTGCTTAAATACGTGGATTTATTGGATACTTATACATATATTTAAACATCTTGTTGCGAGGCTTTGTGTATACAAACAGTGCATTTTGTTACCAGTGACAATTGTGTGCCCTTTATCAACTTGTATCTTCGCATTTGTATATTCCGTTCTATTTTCGCAATTCTAATCTACATCTTGCAGAACTCCTGCTTCTTATATGTACTCACTGCTGCGACTATATTATCGGTGTAATTACAATACACGACCGGTAACAACTGCTCATGCGCAATCTATTGCAACGAAGGACAGCGCCATTGAAGTTTTTCCCTGGCCGTTGCATATGTACAGTCACGAGCAAAAGTTTGTGGACGAAAGGTATGGTATGATGGTATGATAAAGCTTTATTACGGTCCCTCGGAACGCGCGTCAGCACGTAGCGGGCCGCTCCCACGTCGGTACAGAAAGGCCGAGCCTCTCTGCTGCCACGATTTTATTTTTTTTTTCCTTCGCAGCCTGGGCATTCCGGCTGAAATCAAGAGCGCAAGCCTACGTGCGCGTGTTGGACAAATTAAGCCAATTTGGAGCCGTGCAGCTGCGCTTGAATATATTTAAATTTTTTGCTGATGCCATGGTCTCCAAACTTCTGCTCGCGACTGTACAAAAAAGTAAACAAGGTTCTTTAATGACAAAGATTTATCAAAATATTTGTGCCCAACTTGTTCTTTTCATGGCCTTTACGTTTTTCGCACCAGCTGTATGCACTGCTTTGCTGGTTTGGAATTCTATGATATTCTGATGTTCTAAAGTTTGTGTGATAGTTTCTGTACTGATTAAATAGACAAAAAAACGCGGAAGCTTTGATATCAGTTATTTCTGCCACAATTTTTGGGACATACGAATATATTCTTTTATGAAAAAATAAATATTTTACTTGACAGTGGGTAGCACTCAGTAGTTCATTTGCAGCCTCTAATATACAATGACATTGGCAATGGAAATGCCGTTATTATTGATGTATTTGATCCATCGACCAATTCTATAAGGAGGAGGCCGCACTGCAACGCGAGACCCCCCCCCCCTCTCCGAACAAAATTTCTGGCTATGCCACTGTGCAGTGAAGCAGGTCATGGAACACTGACCAGTTACAGATGATTTTCTGCATTTACACCCGTCGCTTACCAAGAGCTTAGAAAAGGTGTTCGGCTGAAATGTGGCAAATTTTCTTTACAAAGCTACTAATTTACTTTGTTCTAAGGAACCTCCCTGAGAAAACTGACATCAATCCGAGCTTTTGTTGACGTGATTTTACTCTTTGCGGTGTCGGCCATTTTCGTTATGGCGCGGTTTCGCCAAGGTCACTGCCAATGGCACCGAAAAATATAGCCATGCACCTAAGGCTTTCGCCTTCGAAAAACAGAAATTCCGTGGCAGTGAACATAACTCGATCAGGCACCTGCACGCAAATGCGCAAATGGACTCGTAAACTGAGGCCAACCGAGATTAAGGGTGTCAATCATGCGAATTTCTATCCCGAAACATGCGCCCATCGCGACCATTTAGCAAGCTTACATTATTATTTTAGAATCAGCTTTCGAGAAATGAAGCGACAAAAGGGCATTTTTGCTTTTTTGATTCGATCGGACAAAAAGTTGGACGAGGAAAAGATGGACGAAAGGGGGGGGGGGGGGGGCGGAGGCCGCTCTTTCAAGATTCTGCACCCGCTTTCTCGAAGCGAGGCTGAGCCTCTAAACGACTATCAATAGCAGCAAAACTGCTGATTCACAGTAGACTAGCTGGCCGCTCGTCTTATACGCGCGGCGGTTATCAGATCAGTTATTCCTGATTCGCGCTCGTCCATGCTCGACGGTGAAAGCTGTTAGCGTGGTCCTTTTTTATTTTTATTTTATTGTTAAAACGTGTATTCTGTTATCGTCCAGTACACTTCGTGCGTCATCGCGCGAATTTCGAATCTTAAAGGTCCGTACGCCACGTGGTGTAAAAGCTGTGAACTAAAGGCGATGTCTGGAATTGCTCGGGTTGCTTGCTCGATTACAGCACTGCAACACTACATTGCTCGATTGATACTCGCATCACCGTCCACAGTAATCTTGAGATCACCTCTGCCGCATTTTTTTTTTACTTTTAAAATTATCATCTCTTTTTCTCTTCACTCCTTGGGACAAGATTTGAAGTAAGCTGCGTTGTCGCCGTCGCAGTTCGCACAATCTAATGTGGCATCGTAGTTGAATGATTGGTTATCATAGTCACTACACCTCGCACCCGTTTGGTGGCCTCGGTAGCTTTGTGAACCCTGGTCATATTGCTGACATTTGAAGAACCGTAAAGATGTCGGGATGTATGACCGGACACGTGTCTTCGTGTATCCTGCCTCAATTTCGAGGAGGGTAACAGCAGAATAAGCGGGAGGGGGCAGGTGTATGTACAGTCGCTTGGCGCCGGAAGCATACAAGCTGCATTCGCCAGGCGTCTGCACTGTCAACCCTTTCTGCCGCATCGGGGTCAAAGATCGTGACCAGCGTTCCTGCACAACTGCGAGCGGACGCTCTGTGTCAAATATGTGAGCCTCTATAATTTACGCCGTGTTTTCAACCTCTTCCTGACATAGCTGAATTTTTATCGGTGAATACCATTGTAAAACTGTTCTAATCTTAATACGGGGACGACCCTCGTGCGGGGAAATGCTCCGTGCAATACCAGCATTAAGTAATGTTGTAAGTTCAAACATTACAATGTCCGAGCAGAGTTTTAGAGTTTTAAATGCGTAAGCATACCTGTGCCTACCCAATGAGGCGAAATTCACAGGGTCTCTTATCTTATCCCTAAGACGACTTGAAGGCGAAAAACCACCTGCCGATGCAAGAAACACGGACACATGACGTACACATCCCCATTAATTCGCTAAGTCTACTTCGCTTGGTGGTCCCTCTTAATGTGATTACTCATCCTCTTCATTCGCTTAGTGTACTTCGTGTGGTCATCCCTCTTAATTCCAATGGTCGAGGGTTCCAGTGCCTTAATTAACTCTATATTATGTAACTGTATCTTAATTAAGTTTGCCTTCATTAACACCAAATGCCGAAGGTTCGACTCCGACCAAGGGTCGTGGTTGCGCCTCCCACAAATGGTCGAGGGTTCGTAGCCTTAATTTACAAGAAATGTCGTGGATTCGACTCAAACCAAATATCGAGGCTACATAGCCTTTTTGTACCTTTCGTGTCATCGATGTGTTTTTGCTCAAGGTCAACTAACTCATAACACATATAAAGCTTTCGCCTTAGAATCTTCTGTCCGTTCATTCATCACGTAAGACGAATCGCTATAAACAAATTATTGTATAAAACAAAATGAATTAGGAAAAAGGTCTCCGGCGGTGAGTCGAACCTGGAACCCGATGCTCAAAAGCGGAGTGTTTTATCCACTGGGCTAATAAGAAGAATAAGTTTATTGAACTGTGTAAATGGGGATAGGGGGTTAAGAGCTTGATGGGGAGGGCCCCCGAGTCCGGGGCTCCACTGGCATCTGCTGCCAGCTGGACGTGACCAAGAAGAGCTTTCTGCACCTCCGGGCCCGAGCTGGCGAGTTGTGCCTCCCATTGCTCCAGTGTGTTAGGTAAATTATATCTAGCTAAGTAGGCATTTAAACATGGCGGTATATTTTGGCATCCCCGTGAGATATACTACAAGGACGGTGGCGAGTCGCTACAGCACGGACAGGCACGCCGATACATCTTTGGGAAAATATTGCTTGACCTTAATCAATGTGGGTAGACCCCCGTTTGAATCCGGTGGAGATCTATTGCGTCTTCCCCTTCCAAAGATTAGTGGGGGGCACCGTATCTTTTCCGCAGGCCTCGCTGGTGAGCAAGAATATCGCGTGGTGCAATGTGCGCTGGATCGTTATCCTCCTTTTCGCGACGGCTTTCCTGTGACGTGGCGGGTTGTTGTGAATGGGAGGGCGATGATTGCTCCGCTCGGTTTGAGAGCTCTCGAGCTAGAGCGTCAGCCCTGTCATTTCCCCTCCAGGCCTGCGTACTCCGGGCACCTGACCAGTCTCTATGTATTCTTGAGTTCCTTTCCCATGAGGTTGCTAACATTGAAAGGGAGATGGCCGTTCATGCAGAAGCGGCACGCCTCCTGATAGTCTGAGATAGTGGTGTTTTAGGACTCCCCCGCCCGTTCTCGCTCCTTCATTACCAAGGCGATGGCGAAGCATTCTGCCTTGGCAATCGAGGACGTGACCGGGCAGGCACTTGAGATTATGCTGGTCTTTCCATTTCCTATGACAGTGACTACCGCTAACTTCCAGTTGTACTTAGAGGTGTCAACAAAAATGGTATTTTCGTTGTTTTTCACTAGCTTACTTAGCCTTTTCACCCACTCTCCTCTTTTTGTTTCTGTCTGTGCTTATTTCTCGGGAGAGGAGTGACTGAGATCCGTTTAGGACGGGACCGGGAATATCCACCAGCACGTCGTCCAGGTTTTGGGGGTGTGGTTGAATAACCGCCCTCAACAGTATCTCCCTGCCCGATCTCGTCTGGCTAAGTCGGTTTCATTGTGAAATAAAAGTTGCCGCCTTGAGCTCGGCGTATGCGTTGTGTACACAAAGCCCACGGACCTTCACTGTCGGACTGCTTAACCCAAGGCCACGTGTAGGCCCCCCTCATAACAGAATTAAATTGTTCCTCCTCAGTATTGTCGAGTGTGTGAAAAGGTAGGCTGTACGTTAGTTTGCTGAATACGAGCGCCTGTACTAAACGTACAGTGTCGTTTCCTTCATTCCGTGTCTGTGGAAGGTGATTCGTTGAGTCATCATTGCCACTTCTTTTGTTCCCGACTTTAATCGGAAATAATACGCATAAACGGGAAACAATATAAAAGTAATGGGAACATAGAAATTCGAATCGAAAATGAACAAATCAAAGAGGTCATCGTTGCTCGGATCCTGGGATTCTTGGTTCAGAGTAACGGCAGGGACCAGCCACTGGGCTAAATAACCACGCCTGCATGAAAGGTGAATACATCTTAACGATATGAATGTGTGGTATCAGTGGTACAAATGTCAAAGAAGAATAGTTGCTATGAAGGCTTTCTTGAAAGATTTGGTGATGGTGGCATGAATGCCTTGTTTAGGACCATGCGTAGAGCGGTCTTGGAGCATTTTTGTCATCAGGAAAGTTCCGATTTAAAAAAAGTTTCTCGCGAACAAGCCATGATGCGTTTCGGTAGTCGCGGGATGCGCCTTGCTTGGGGAGTTCCTTCACCGACCGAAATGCCAGAGACCTGTGAGGGCTCATGCGATTCACGTCCAGCAACACAGACGCATAATCAATCAATGAGTTGATAAGGAGTGATGGGGGGTTATGAGTCTATGACTCACAATGGTTCGACGCGGATGGATAATGTGTTCAAGACCAATGAGGATTTATCATTGTCGGAGAAATTCTGAAAGGTTAAGAAGCAACCATAAGGGTTGATAAGGGTTGGCTGCAGTCCGATAAGGTTGATAAGGACAAATAAGGATCAGATCTAGTCCGATAAGGTTGATAACGACCAATAAGGGTTTTACTGGTCGGATCAGGTTTCAGAACATTTATAACGACACGGCTCGGCGTTCGGATGAGCAAGTGGCACAACGCTTACGCATACTTTGCCAACACCCAGAGCAGTTCCTGCGTGAATTAGTTCCGCCTTTCTTTAACTCGCCGGACCTTGCAATAAATTTGTTGTTCTTCTTCTCATTGCACGGGATTATGTTCCAACCGGAGAAGATCAGTCAAAACTAATTTTACAGATAGCTAAGACGGTGATCGGTGCACTACACAGGCGAAGTCGGCGCCTCGTGTAATCTTGTTGCCATAGCAACATGAAACTTTCCCTATTTGCTTTAGTTTTGCATGCCACTGAGACGAAAACCAGAAGCCCGAATAGAAGAGAAGAGGGAAACCGAAAATTTGTCACAAGTGCGGCAACATTTAGTGCTCTGTTTATTTGTCACCCTGGGGAGCTTCCTGGTGAAAATAAACAAAAAAATGTACGCAGAATTTTCGGAAATTAAGAACCGAGAACCCTAGGTACCCTAGCCACAATACGAACCACATACAACACTTAGAGCGTGCTAAACAAATTTTGTTGTTAACAGAAAATTTGCTTTTCAGGCCAGCAAACTTGTATGTCAATATAAAGAGCAAACACTCGAAACCGGTACATTGCTTTCAATTAGATGGTGGGAGGACATGGTTCATTCCCGGGGAAAATAAACCGAAGGGCACATTTATCCGTAAACCTAGCGCCGCCATATTGTCACCTAAAATATGGCGTTGTTTGACTCATTTATTCACTCATTCTTCCATACGCAACGACCTCCGAACAGAACATGCGATGTCGGAGACGCAGTAGCGGTTTACTCAGGGCGAAACTTCGACATCCTGGGCTTTGTCTTCCATCCAGAGAATAAAAAAAACAACCCTGTGCTTGTCTTTTCTTTTTTACTGCGACACCACATATATACAGGGTGTTTCAGCGAACACTTTAAAAAATCCTTAAGGTAGGTTCTTTGAGAAAAATACGAATTATCTTAAGGAGGAAGCTTTCAGGTTCGGCGGACGTCAGAAATTATGAGAAACATGCGAATTACATAGGTAATTAACTAAAATTGCCTAACGAACTTTTTAATTCGCGACGTTTGGCGGTTATTGCCATTGGCGAGTTTGTAGCTACGGAGACGACGATGCCGTATAAGTTTTTAAAGCAAAGAAAAAGTCAGTCTGTAAAGCCCTACAGCCCGCGAAAATCAAGTATTTTTTCCCTCGTGAAACCGAAACGCGGCGAACATGGTGCGCCAGAAATCTGGTGCAAACGCAACGTCCGCTGACGACGTGTTGCGGGGACTGCGGCGCCCAATTCGAAATGTCTGTGATGATTCCCCAGGCTAGGGAGCCTCAACGCTCAGCTTAGACCACGGCTGGCGTTATCTTTTCTTTCGTTGGTAGGCGCAAGCAAAATTCTAGCCATCACCCACTACGCAGTTGTCAATCTTAAGATGCTGTTGGGCGCTGGTCAGTGCCAGTGCAGTTGCCTCCGGAAGCAGTCCTTTAATTTCCATTCACATTACGCTTGCTTCGTTGAAAGAATAAAGCCACGCTTTTGTGACAGTGCAGAGTTTCTTTAGCGGTGCCGATATCGTGACGGGAGTTATTTTTCAGCTTCACAGCTAAAATAAACGAGGGATCCGTAGCTGGCAACTTCTCGGCATTGTAGCGCGACGTTGTTTCGTACCAGCTACCGTCCCGTTTGTTGTAAGTGCTGGCCGAGGATTAGGAAATCTTGACTTCAGTACTATGTTTAGCAGTTTTGAGTAATGTAACAAACATTAATGGACAAACATAGTTTATTACTATCTTTCATTTGGTTGTAGGCCTATTCGGACTCTCCACGAGAGTAATATCATTTTGGACAACACAAAATATTTAAATGATGTGCTCAAGTTGTTTTCCGTCCATTGCGATGCACAGATGATGGCGCTCTTTCATGGAGTTCATAGTAGATAAAAGCATCTGTCTGGAAAGGTTGTCGAGGGAGATTCTCACACGTTGCTTCATATCCTCGATGTTGGCTGGTTCCGTCCTGAAAACCTTATTTTTAACATATCCCCAGAGAAAAAAGTCCAAGGGTGACAAATAGGGTGACTTAGGCGGCCAGGGTGTGCTTCCACCACGCCCAATCCACTGGTTCGGAAAGGACTCGTTAATGAATTTACGAGCCGGTGAAGAGAAATGCGGCGGGGCTCCGTCGTGCTGGAACCACATTTTTTTCAGCGCAGCCAGTGGTAACTCTGAGGCAAACTCGGAGACGACGCCCTTCAAAACGCACTCTACGTACTTCTTTCCAGTAAGGTTTCCGTCGATGAAGTAAGGACCAACAATACGGCCGTTATAAATGCCACACCATACGTTCACTGACCACCTTACCTGGTGCTTATGCTCACGAAGCCAGTGGGGATTCTGATCGCACCAATAATGTGAGTTGTGCAAATTGACATTCGAATCCCTACAAAATTGGGCCTCGTCAGTCCAAAGCACTCTGTTTAGAAATTCAGGATCTTCGTCGCATTGAATAAGGCACCAGTTGCAAAAATCGAGCCGTTTTTGAAAGTCGCTTGGTCTCAGCTCTTGGTGAAGACAAACATGATATGGGTGGTAGCTGTGTCTTGAAAGTGACCTCCAAACTGAAGCTGGGCTTGCTCCATATGCACTGGCAATTTCCCTGACACTTGCTTCCGGCCTGACAGCGACGTATGCCAGTACATCGCTGTCAAAATAATCGGTTGCACTGGCTGGTCGCTTCCTTTTCTGTGCGTGGACTGATACAGTGGTCCTAAACCGATTAAATATCGATACGAATGTGGGGCGAGCTGGCACACGACAGCCAGGATGTTGGGCAGCATACAGCATCGATGCCAGCTCCGCGTCCTTTTGCGCGCTCACATAAGCCAACACAATGTCCACTTTCTCGGCAACGGAGTACTGGAGTTGCGCTGGCTTGGCCATTTTCACAATATTAACGCTGCGGCGTTGAAACCTTGATCCTGAAACGTACTGGTAATTCAATGATAGTCCAGTGGTAATGCAATGGCTATGTCACACGCGAACCCCGAAAACACGCACATTAAAGGGAAACGTCAACGCGTTTGTAAAACTGGCGCTACAAGCCACAAGAACTAACAGCATGCAGCCACTGCCGCGAACATCCTCCTTGCTCCGCAAACGAACCTTTCCTTTGCCTCATGGGCTTCCTAACACGCAGCGATTATACAAAAAACAGCAGATGAACCTAACGAGTGAATGAACGTACGGTGATCCTCACATCTAGCTCGTCAGGTAGCGACGTCAGAAGTGGTCGAAACAAAAAAAAAGAAATAGCAAACCTGCCCCAACGCCTACCAGGGCTCCCAAAGCGGGTGACCGTGTAGAGGGCGATGGCTAGAATATTTCTTGCGCCTACCAACGAAGGAAAAGATAACGCCAGCCGTGGTCTAAGCTGAGCGTTGAGGCTCCCTAGCCTGGGGAATCATCACAGACAGTTCGAATTGGGCGCCGCAGTCACCGCAACACGTCATCAGCGGACGTTGCGTTTGCACTAGATTTCCGGCGCACCATGTTCGCCGCGTTTCGGTTTCACGAGGGAAAAAATACTTGATTTTCGCGGGCTTTAGGGCTTTACAGAGTGACTTTTTCTTTGCTTTAAAAACTTGTACGGCATCGTCGTCTCCGTAGCTACAAACTCGCCATTGGCAATAACCGCCAAACGTCGCCAATTAAAAAGTTCGTTAGGCAATTTTAGTTAATTACCTATGTGATTCGCATGTTTCCCATAATTTCTGACGTCCGCCGAACCTGAAAGCTTGCTCCTTAAAGTAATTCCTATTTTTCTCAAAAAACCTACCTTTAAGATTTTTTGAAAGTGTTCGCTGAAACACCCTGTATGTATGTATGTATATATATATATATATATATATATATATAGAAACTTTATTAGAGTGGAAAATATTTTAAGTATAGCGGTGGTCGGAGCCCCTCAGTCCAGGGACCCACTGGCCTCTGCCGCCTGCCTGACCTGGCTAATTAAGGACTTTTGTCCTGCCAAGTCGGAACGGGCGAGCTGCGCCTCCCACTGCTCCATTGAGATATTCTTAGTCGGCCTATGAGGGTGCTCACTACACTCCCAGGTTACATGTATTAGTGTAGGTATGCCACCGCACCAAGGGCACGTGGCCCAATAGCGGGTGGGATACATGGCATTTAGCAGTTTTAGATGGGGGAATACCCCGGTCTGTATTTGGGCCAATCGGCGGCCTCTTCCCCGCTAAGTTGTGGGTCAGAATTTTCGGCCAGATAAGTTCTCGAAACTGGGATTCCCTGTTTCTTCCGTACAGCCATTCCTTAATGACGACGACAACACTTGTCGTTGTCGACGTTATTCTCTATTCGTCAGGCTGGTTCCTCATCTGGAGCTTTATGTTTCCACGGGGCGAAGATAAAGAAAAGAATTAAAATTCAATTCCGGGGTTTTACGCGCTATAAACATGTTGTGACCATGAGAAACGCCGTAGTGGGGTACTGCTGAATAATTTTGACCGCTTGAGGTGCTTGAACGTACATCCAATGCAGGATACACAGGCGTTTTCTTCCTTTTTTTTGCATTTTAATCCCATCGCTGCCACGGCAGTGATTTGATTCCCCGCCTTCGCGTTAGACGCGAAGTGCCATAGTGAATAACACATCACGGCTGGAAAAAAAATTCGGCAGCCCGGAAACCATCTAACGATGAATACTGACGGTTATAGTTAGCATTAAATCAATATAGCGAAACCACAACGCATTGCCACCATCGAAACGAGTTGTTTACGAGGTGTGGTGGTGGTGAAAGTTTATTTCCAAAAGGGGTCCTGAAGGACTCCAGACTGTTCGTGGAGGTGTAGAGGGCACCTCCCACGTCGGGACGGGGAGCACTAGGCTCTCCGCCGCTTCGCGGGCCTTCTGGACTGCCCAGAGTTGGTCTTGGAGCTCGCTGCTCCTAAGAGCGCCGTCCCACTTGTTCTTGCCCTCCAGATAGGAGGCCTGCGTCGCGCATCCCCACATGTGTCCCAAGTTAACATGTCCACCACACTGTGCACAATTGAAAGTTCCGTCGTAGTCTGGGTCGATTCGGCGCATACGCCAAGGATTGGGGTACGAGTTCGTCTGTAGCAAGCGGAGAGTCACTGACTGCGCCCTGTTAAGTTCCTTGTTTGGAAAGGAGAATTTTATACCTCCTAAATAAAAGTGCTTGATGAGCTCATTATATGTCTGAAGTTGGTCTTTAAAGACATTAGGAGGCGACGAGGGGGTCTGCAGGGGAGCGCAGCTGGCAAGTCCTCGCGCGGTCTTATGAGCGGATTTGTGAAGGTTCCGCTGTACTCCCACGAAATCGCCCATATGGGCTGGGAACCGGACTATAGAGTGGAGACTAATGCATCTACTTTCCAGTAACTTAGAAACCTTCGCATCCACTACTCCCCTGGCAAAGGCGCGAGTAGCTGCCCTAGAATCGCTATAGATTACCGAGCTCTCTGGATCTAGCAGAGCAAGTGGAATGGCCATTTGATCGGCCACCTCCGGTTTCTTGGTATAAACGGAGAATGCGTTGAAGACTTTCGTGGGCGTCTATTACGGCTACCGAAAAAAACTTTGCGAATGGCCACCTGGGTGGCGTCTACGAAGGTAGCTTCTGTGGAATCCGCAGTAGCCTCGGCAAGAATAGCCTTCGCACGGGGGAGCCTTCTCTCTTGGTTAAAGACCGGGTGGACGTTCATGGGAAAAGGACGAACCACAATCGCGTCCCTGATTTCTTTGCTAAGATGTCTGACGTTATCCTTTTCACGTTCAGTAAACATGCCCATAGTGACCAGAATGTCCCTGCCAGCTCTGGTGCCTGACGACCGGACGACCTGAGCTGTGCGCTGAGCCTCACCGATTTGAGCTAGAGTATTGTGAACTCCTAGTTTCGAAAAAAGCTCGGTGGATGCGTTCAACGGTAGCCCCAGGGCTACCCTGAAGACTCGACGTATTGTGGCATCGAGTCCTTTCTCTTCTGTTTTTTTTTTCAATCGAGCATAGCCGCAACATAAGTAATATGACATAGGACGAAAGCGTGTGTGAGCAATGCGAGTGACCGCCACTACTCGCCGCTTCTATTGGTGAGCCGGAGATTTTCCCGAGTAAGTGCCGGGAGACGCGCACTTTCGCGCGGCTGCGCCAAAGGTTCGGTGAGACCTGTACCCGCCGGGACGCGGCGATCGAGATCAGGAACGCTCGCGTGACGAGGAGCCACGGCGTGGCGGGGATCGAGAGCGTGCTGATTGGGTGGCAATCTGCGTGGATAGATGGTCCATCTGATTGCGAAAGTAGTCCCGAAGTGCCTGCAGATCACGTGCCGAGAGACGAGATGCTTCATTTGTTGCGGACGTCGTCGCGATCGAAGAAATGTGTGGGGAGGAGACGTCCATCACAGAGTCGGCAAGTTGCGCGAGATTCGGCAGAGATAAACCAGTCACAACGGCGAGCGCCATGCGTATAGTGGAAGGCAGGCGCTGCAAGAACAGTTCTCGGAGTAGGTCTTGATCGAAAGTGGCAGCCTTATCCCCGAGGAGCTGCTGAAGACGGCGCAATAGCTGTGAAGGCTTGCGGTCGCCTAGTTCTTCAGCTGAGAGCATCTGTAAGAGTTGTTGCCTTTCCGACAATGTAGTAAGCTTGAGGAGCTCAGCCGACAAAACGTCATTGGGGTTTGTCTCAGGCGGAGTAAGAATGATTTCTCGGATTTCCGTGGCAATCTCTGGAGGAATGCAGACACAATGTGGTGAAATTTCGAAGTCTGCGATGTTATCCGGGCCGTCACGAACTTACTGATGACTTGCGCTAGCCAGATGGAGGGATCCGCTGGCCAGAAGTTTGGAAGGCGGAAAAAGAAAGCAGACACTGCCTCGGACGCTGCGGGGTTGGAGGCGCCGGTGGATTCAATTCTCACCGTAGTCAGTCAGTTCTGGATAAACATGGCGAATGTCGTCCCCATTCTTCGGTACTCGCAATGGTTTCCAGCTGGGTTCTGCATATGCGTTATCCGCGCCAAGGCGCAGCGACACAGTGTCATCATAGTAAATATTCAGTTTCATTAACGTCATGTCCAGGCGGGAGAGCAAGAAATCTTAAACCACGCTTTCAATAGCCTGAACCAGTACTTCCGTAGTCTGTGACTAATATTTCAACTTAACACACACCCATTCATAGTGTTCACGTTCCTTCCCGTCATATCCCCGTATAAGCATTCGTTTGCCAGGGAATATACGAGTATGTTCTGGTTTTGCTTTGCTTTTCTTAATGATAGACGCCGAACCACCACTGACCACAGGGCTCGCATAGCTAGTTCGTTCACTTATAGCTGAATATACAGTAGGCTTGACGACATCAGCAATACTCTAACACTGCTTCGTGCGTTTCGAGACATCTAACCTACACCCGTCGCCGCAGTTCCTTTGGTAGCCCATTAGTAATGAGCGTTAACACGTATTTTAACGACAGCTTCGGCTCAGCAAGCTGAAGGAGGCGTCGTTTTTCACGGAAATACTCTAGTTGAGTACCAGACTTGAACTGTAGTAAATAGCCTGATCCCATCTTTCAACTAAATTTCTTTGAAAGGTTGTCATAAAGCTTGCTTTCTATTTGGACCATGGTTCGCCTTTGCAATCCAACAGCCGAGACTCATGCCATTTTCTTGCTAGCCCAGCAAGAAATGGTCACATGGTAACTACACGGTCTCTGTCGGACTTCCATTCGTGGTATTCTGCACCCTGCTTTTAGAAAACTATTCAACTTTCTGGACTGCCAAAGCAGCTATCGAATATCTCTGGCCGTATACTTTCGAAACGATGAATGTTTCCATGAGCTTGCTTTGTTGCGACAATTGCTACTCCTGTATCTACAGTGAAGTAGAATGGCTGACTGCACGTCAGATGGAGGTGACTTAATGCTAGGGCATGTCTGAAGCAGCGTCAACACACGTTCAGCAAATAAGGGTGCCGGTAGATTTACTTTTGCTGACCCTTTGTTGAGAAGCTCCTCGGACGAAATGGAGGCTTCAGCCAAGACAATGCCGACGAGCTCACCTGTGGTTGCGTGTTCAAGAAGGTTGAGAGCATATACGTCTAGGACCTGACATTTCTTGAAAACCAAGCGGCCACCACACTCTTCAGCAAAGAATGTCACCCACATCACGGTCTCTATTGTCGGCTGTGCCAAAATATGTAGTGGTACTGTAGATAATAACACAGAACCAATATGATGCACGGCGCCATTCGTCACTTCTTTATTCTCCCTGGCGCTCCGCCCGCTGTTTCCCTCTAATGTATTTATATGTTTGAGTTTCAAATACCCTCATGACTATTTGACCGTGAGGTTATTTGTAATAAATAAGCAAATGTTATGTTCAGAATATGGAGGGTATAACGTATTTTTTTCCTCTAGGTTGTCTTTGAGGTGTTTGTGGCTCCCGTGCTTTTGCGATCGTTTCCGCCCCATGCAACAGGCAAAAGCGTAGCCTTAAAGATTGGTCTTTGCCACCCAAAGAAAGATCGTAGCTGGGGCGCACATTATATCTTATACAGTCACAACCTTTTCTGATATAAAAATTTCATTACATTCTAAATTTTCCTTTGCCCCACTAGCGTCCGAAATTAACTATAAAACAAATAAATGCACGCAAAGCTCTGCCACGCTATTGTGGCCTCCGATATTTAAATGGTGCGCCAGTGCAGTTTCGGAGGCCACATCGCTGTGCTGAAAGCCAATACCTAAGAAAGCGTTGAGGCAATATTGAAAATACATGTACTTCCATACACCTTCATAAGTCTTTGAGCTACAACACGTCCCCCCCCCCCTCCCATTATTTAAACTCAATTCTATTTATTCCACAGCTGCTTGCTTCAGCAATGAAACATGTTTGCTACATTTGTTCTACGGCTTTTGAAAGACACAATCGTCGCACTTCGTGAGGGAAATTAATAGTCGATGAACAGATTGCCTCAGTAGGTAAGATTAATAATAGGCTTGGCAAAGCCTTCATAGGCTTGAAGTTTTCGAGTATTCAAGCATTGTGATTTGAACTGGCGAACATCTAAAGAGAGGTCCCAACTCAGTAGCCTTGTTATAATTGTCTCGTGAGCGTCAATGAAACTGCGTGCCCCTTCGAATGTTGCGACAGGGCGGAGATTAGTAACAAACACTACATCGCATACGCCACATTCGTGGCTCCGTAGATTATGTACGCCTTTAAGGTGAAACAGTGCCTTAATAAATTTATTCAGGTTCATTGCATGCAAATCGAGAAAGCGAGGCAAAGGGCGGTACACTGTGAACCTGCCTTTTTCGTAAGAAATAAAACCAAGCGTGGCGAATTGGCATTTTTATAGCGATGACATATGCTGCAATTTCAAAATTAGACCAGCTAAAATGCAACGTAGGAGACCGGGCCACGCCAAATTATATTTAAAAATCAAGAAAGAAAAAAATATGCACAGCCACTCGATACCCTTCAGACTTGAACACACTTCCTAAAACGATGTGCAGAACGTGCATTTTGTATGTGGGAGCTCAAGAATTGTCTTAGAAGAGTTAAGCTTTAGAGGTCTATTATGCATGAAGTGAGCTTTTGGATGCTGTAATTTGGCCATGGTTGTATGGGCTGTTTAGACCCGCTCTATCACTTCCATCGCGACACTACATACATGCAGTGTAGAAGCGTATAAAGTGCAAGCGAGAATTTTTACCGTGGCATGGAACCTATAGTGTACGAACTACATACACATACGTATACCAACGTGGCCCACATGCCCTGAACCTCAGCTTGCGTACGCCGAAGTGCGCCCATGAGTATATTGCCCCACGGCTACAGCCGGGTGTTGCGATAAAAAATTCAATCGTATTACGTATGTGGCTTACCGTATATAGCTTCGCCCACAAACTTTTATCCTGTAAGTATGGCCAATATTGATGGTTTTAGGAAGCGCAAACGAATGCGGCTGCAGTTATATCTCCATTGTGTCACATTTATGGCTTGCTCATCTGTTAGCAAACAGGTCAAGAAGCAATATATGTAGTTAATTAAGCTTGCGCTCAAACTGAAATGCACTGAAGATAATTCTGGTCGTTAATTTTGTCGTACCACTTAGCCGAAGACTCAATATGATTGCGCACAAATTAAACAGGCGCAATTAATTGCAAAGCATGCAAGCACTTTTCGAAGGTAACTTTCAGAGTATGTAAGAGCACTGCACGGGCCGTGGGAATCGATTCCCGCCGTGGCGGCTGCATTCTAAGCAGGGCGAATGCAAGGAAACGCTCGTCTACCGTGCTTTGGGTGCATATGTTATTAACCAACACCACGTGTTCACATTAATGTAGAGCTCCTTTCTATATACAATACGGCGTCCCTTGTTTCCCGCACTTTCGATGGAACGATCGATCTTTCACAGCCATCTGGCCGCTAAATGTCATTGCTCCACACAAGTCGAAATTAAGCCCAAGTTACACATATTAAGGAAAGTGTAAACAATATAGTGTAGCAATTCTATTGCAATTCTTCGTCCCTTTCGCGTGCTCGTCATTCCACCTACGTTAACACCGCGGTTACGGTATTCGATACTTACGACTTGTATTCGAAAAAATTGACATTTGCCCACCGCAAGTCATACATGCGGGCAGTTGTTATTCCGCTTGTTCTCTAAAACGTTGCACATGTCGTCGTATCCTGTTAAGGAATGCATATTCTATTTTTCTATACGAATGCATATGGCACTTTCTGCAAAGAAATTTATATTTGTTGCCGCTGGTGTTGCAAGCAATCTAGAGAATTGCGTTTGATAGTTAAAAGCTATTACCTTGGTTATTGATTCCATCAGCATCCTCGTCAGCCTATATTTATGTCCACTGCAGGACGCAGGCTTCTCCCTGCAATCTCCAATTACCCCTGTCTTGCGCTAGCTGATTCCAACTTGCGCCTGCAAATTTCCTAACTTCATCACCCTACCTAGTTTTCTTCCGTCATCGACGGCGCTTGCCTTCCCTTGGTATCCATTCTGTAACTCTAATGGTCCACAGCTTATCCATCCTACAGATTACATGGCCTGCCCAGCTACATTTTTTTCTCTTAATGTAAACTACAATATCGGCTATCCCCGTTAGATCTCTGATCCACACCGCTCTCTTCCTGTCTCTTAACGTTAGGCCTAACACTTTTCGTTTCATCGCTCTTTGTGCGGTTGCTAACTTGTTCTCGAGCTTCTTTGTTAAAGTCCAAGTTTCTGCCCGGCATGTTAACACCGGTAGAATGCAATGAGTGTACACTTTTCGTTTCAACGACAGTGGTAAGCTCCCAGTCAGGATTTGGTAATGCCTTCCGTATGCACTCCAACCCTATTTTATTCTTCTGTAAGTTTCCTTGTCGTGACCAGGGTCCCCTGAGAGTAATCGACCTAAATAAACGTACTCCTTTACACTCTAGAGGCTCACTAGCGATCCTGAATTGTTGTTCCGTTCCCAAGCTATTGAACATTACCTTTGTTTTTGCATATTAATCTTCAATCGTACTATTACACTTTCTCGGTTAAGGTCCTCAGTACTTTGCTGTAATTCGTCCCCATTGTTGCTGAATAGGACAATGACATCTGCAAAATGATGGTTGCTGAGATATTCGCCGTTGATCCTCACTCCTAAGCATCCCCAGTCTATGAACTTGAATATTTCTTCTAAGCATGCAGCGAATGGTATTGGAGAGATTGTGTCTCTTTGTCTGACCCCTTTCTTCATCGGTAACTTTCTACTTTTCTTGTCGAGAACCAAGGTAGCTCTCGAAACTTTGTAGATATTTGCCAAGATATTCATGTACGCTCCCTGTACTACTACATTACGCAATCTCTCTATTACTGCTGGTATCTGTACGGAATAAAATGTCTTTTTTATAATATATGAAAGCCATACAGGGAGGTTGATTGTACTCCACAGATTTCTTGATTACATCATTGATGACATGGATATGATCCATCGTAGAATAAGCCTTCCTGAAGCCAGTCTGTTCTCTTGGTTGACTGAAGTCAAGTGTTGCCCTGATTCTATTGGAAATTATCTTGGTGAATATTTTATACAATACTGAAAGCAAGCTTATGGGTCTATAATTCTTCAATTCTTTAACGTCTCCCTTTTTTATGGATTATTATAACGTTGGCGTCCTTCCAGCTCTATGGTACACTTGAAGCACGGTGCAAGAAATATACTTCAGGTGTTGACACACGCCGCATACCGCGGCGGAGAGCGCACGGATCGTGTTCGCTGTAGCCATTCCCAACGACCCCTGAACAGCAGCGCACCCCACGCAGCTGCAGCCGGTGCATGTGCTGCAGCCACGGCGTAGCTGTAGCGACTGCGCCGGCCGCAGCAGCGTGGGGTGCGCTGCTGTTCAGGGGACAATGGGACCGAGCCGTAACCTAGGCGACCTAGGCCATTGCATGCTGGCCTCTCAGCGACCGCTATTCCCACCGGCGTGTCCGCCGGATTTGCGCCGAACAAGAACTGGTAGCGTTGTTGGGCGGAGTGTGAACAGCTGCAGTATATTTCTTACACGGTGAATTGAAGTCATGAGGCATTGCGTATAAAGGGCCGCAAGCTTTTCAAGCATGATATCTCCTCCATCTTTGATTAAATCGACTGTTATTCCATCTTCTCCAGCAGCTTTTCCTCTGGTCATTGGTTATTATTATGCTGATCTCCGATTGCTGTTTGTTGTTATTTAGTCCTTTTTGTGATGTTTTTCTGGAGTATAGCGGTTTCCTGCTCACAAAGAATCATTTGGTACACATCCCATTATCTTTGTAACATCTACAAAATCCATGTTGCTATAAATTGGTACTCATTCTAGACAGCATTTATGTTGTGTGTGTTGTGCAATCATGAGTACCCCTGACGCGGCAACTGAAAGATTGTTATATTTGTAATCAACCCATCACGTCCCACAGGCTATTTCTTACGCTCGTACACTGTAAACTTTCATTTGGTAGTTAAGAACACCATTTATTAATAATTACTTTACTTATTAGTGTTTATTAAAATAACGTTTCGTTTTGTAGGAATGCACTGGCCATGGCTAGCCGTAACAGTGAAGAAGTTTTAGTTTTTCTTTATATGGTTTTGTGGACTTACGGCAGTCACTTGGCTTTTCACCCTATTTTTTTACTTTTTCAGCCGCCCGGTGTCAAAGTGCAGCTAGGCAGCTTAAGATATTATTTTACTTGCCTCCCACATTTGCTATAAAACATTTTTAGCGGTACCCCAGTACCATTATGAAGGCTAATAAACTGGTGGTTTCGCAACAGTATTATATGAATTCTGGTGCACAAGCAGTAGTCTTAAAATTTCCGGGCCACAAGCGATGCATTAATTTGGGTCCCATAATGGAACCATGAAACCAGCGGCGAAATGACATCTCCGACTTATAAAATACGGCCACACAAAGGATACATCGAGGGATGACGCAAAAAGGAAACAAGGATGCAGGGGCGAAACTTCGACATAAAGAAACATAAAGGATGTTTCCTCGCACGACCGCCTGAAACATTCAATAAACATATCATAAGAAGCCAACAAACAATGACACCAAGGTCATTGTTGGTTGGCTTCTTATGATATGAATAATAAAAATCGGGCCCCTCGTTTCCCTTTCTTCTCGTTCATTCAATAAACATAAAAGATAAACATTTTCATGAGGATATTATTCGAAATTATCGAATATTCGATTTTTGTTAAAATTAAAGGATCAGGAGCACTTGTTGGAGTCAACATTGAGAATCACGGATGCAAGTGGCGACAAATGCGAATAACCATGCCGGAAGAGAGCCCTGGTTGCTACGCAGAGGCACTAGTACCCGTGCAAGCACATGGGCTAGAAAACAACTCATCAGTTTATTTCCACTCACTAAATAAGAGTGTATCGCTCTTAGCCAGCCTATATTCGAATTTGCTGTCTCTGTTTATGACACTAAATTATAACTTGGCCAGTATTACTGTGCCTGTATTCCGTTGCAGCAATGTGATATTCTGTGGATAGACAGGGTGTGCGAATTATTGTGCACCAAGATTTAAAAATATGCGAATGTCACGCAACTGGACAGACCGAAGGTGATGTTGTTTGCCATCACTTTGCACGTACTCAGATTATATTCTTTCATTCCACCTAATTACATACTTAGTCTTAATGAATAAAAGAACTTTTCAAATATTATAATTAGATGAAAGGTATCAATGAAAAAAATTGTACAGCAACATGAAAGACTACCGATACAGCTTTCTGTTGCTCAATACACAAATACCCTGAATACACAAAATTCGAGGCCCTGAATACACAAAAAATTTCCGCGCGACTGGCCGCTCGAGACACTTTGCGTGTATTCACGGGTTTCTTTCACGAAAGAAGCCTTGCTTGCTTTCACGAAAGAAACAGGGCGAACCAGTTGCAACGCCGACCGAATAGATGTATAAGCGAGTTCTCACACACACACTTCGGAAGTATAGGGGATCCGATTGCTGGTGTTCGTATAGACCACTCATCACCGACACTCTGTTGATGCGGCCACTTCGGGGCTCCCACGCAAGCTGCGCTGCTACACCACGCCGTCGGATTTACCCGCCGAAGCCGGCAAAATCCATGGCGGACATCCTTCGTAGAGCCGGTAAAGCGCGACGTGAGAAACAAAATTTGCGGATTACTGGCTAAACAAAACGCGCGAAGAATTTGTTGTCTATTGGAGTGAGGCATACGCAAGGCTTACCTTGCGTACAAATTGATAATGATCTGGCAAAGCAAAAATTCGGCACTGCTACCCAGGTTGCGATGCAGAGCTGGCTGTTCTTTTATACACATTTTATACCGAGCACGCTGCCCTCGGCTATTACTCTCGCCGAATGGAAGCGGTTGCGGAAATCCCCTTTGCAGCTTCTCTGTAAAACAGGTTTCGCACAACCAGGTGTTGCGCACACTGAAAGTAATATCGCCGAAAGCAATCGTCCGACAATACGTCGCCAAGATACACTCCTTAAAAGGACAACGAATAGAGCTGGTGGTCCTTTTTTGGTCTACGCCGCTGTTCAACCCCGGTGAATGCAAATGAAAACACAAATAGCAGCATTGTTGCATAAAACTTTTTATTAGAAAATTACTGCAACGCTATTTTGCTAGTATGTTGAAATACAGGTTATCACGAATCAAAAAAATTTAACAGACCTTATAAAACACCCAAAAATAAAGAGCAGTCAAATAGTGTTCACTTCATCAGGTTACGCATCTTCTTTCTCGCAGCGGCCGACGCACCATCAGTGACGCCGTGTGTACCCTGTGTGGTACAAGGACCACCGAGTTTCAGCGCCGCACCTGCTGGCTGATAATGGCTGCGCACTGCTTTGCACCTTCGCCGAGAATGAAGCTTTCGTGTGAGCCATCCACCACTCTGACGTCGACTTTTCCGTCACAACACTAAAAGTGGGCAAGAGGGGAGGAAAACAACATATAAGTTTCTAACACAGGTCGCCGATCTGGACGTTACAGTAATTCAACACTCGTGATACGCGCAGAGCAGGAAATCAGGTGTTGACGGGTTATGTACGTTCCGTTTTTATGGTCAGAGAGGTTGTATAGATATAATTTGCAGAATTTTTGTATACATTGAGGAAAACGATAACCTTAACAATTGACTCGTACCGTTCTCTAGTCGCATATCGGATACCATTTAGAATCTACGTGACTTTAGACGCACGTCCCTAGGAACCGCAAACATGGGGGCCTACAAAGTATACTTCGTATAGTGCAGTAATTACAGTTGTATGCACACTTATTCAGAAGCAATAAATAAAGGGCTCTAGTGATTTAATTTTAATCTACAACCTTTTCTTTTCGACAGTTTCACTCGTAGTTAATAAACAACATAATTATTTTTACATTCACAATTCAAACAATGACGGATGACATTGCCGCGTCGGCACCTTTAACATTTGCGGGTTACCCTTCTTCCTCTTCCTCTTGCTTACTCGCTTCCTTATTAAATTTGTTTGCCGTGACTATAATTGTGTTAATTTGATTGTTACCGTATAGCAATGGCGCCATGCTTATTCGACCATCTTAAAAAGCACAAAATAACAGTATATACGTCTTCCAGCCATCTTCTGACATGCCGTTAATACCACACCAATTTCATGAGAATTCATGAGGTGTAATACCTTATGTAAAACACAGGAAATCATAACTTTAAAATGATCATTTTCTCATAACTTTGTTGTCATCCGTTATGTACGAGGCTGCCGTGAATGACACTGGTTCTTGAAGTAAATATATTCTCTCAACGCCATCAAAGCAATCGTGATTCAAGTAGAAATTACTGCAGCTGTCCACGCATCCTCTGTGCGACAGACTGCCATTTATTTTGCGGCAATTGAATGTGCACGTGTGAGACAGCCATTAGCAACGCCCGAAAGCAGTTATTTTTTTATTATTGTGGTTTGTTGGCGCAAGGGCCAGTTATGGCCAAAGAGTGCCAAGACGATGGTAATGACTTGTTAATGATATATGAATAGTCAATTACATGAAGAGATGTGGCATGGCTGTAAAGGGGCCTAAAAAAGTCGCTGTAAAGTGCGTAAAATCTATACGTAATAAGATTATGGCAATGACTAATGATGTGTACTATAGACATGAACAATGCATTGCAAAAGAGTGATAAGACAAAATATCACAGACGTAAGAATCGGCCAGAAGCACAAGTGCCTAAAACAGAGCCCTTGAAACACAAAGGCCTGGAGACATGTGCTATAAAGAACTATCACAGCAACATCCTCTGAAGAGAGGATGCGCTACGAACTTATTGGCCTAATAACATGTAGCACAACATCATTCAAGAATGCGAGGACTGCTGTGGTGTTAAAGAGCGGTTCTTTACCAAGGAACATAGCGGGATGTAGAGGGAGACAGTAGCGATATGCTAGAGGAAAGTGTTTCTTTCTCTTTCGGCTTCCCGACACTCCAGGAGGACGTGGAGCACGGTGAGCCTCTCGCCACATCTACCACAGGTTGGAGTATCATTACCATTCAATAGAAAATTGTGGGTGCCGTACGTGTGTCCTATTCTCAGACGACAGAATAGGATATCAGTTCGCCGGGTTTTTGTTACGGAGGGCCAGTAACCTAACTGTGGCTTAATCAAATGAAGCTTATTATTTGTTTCTGCGTCCCACAAGCGTTGCCAGTGGCTTCGCAGTTTCTTTCGCAAGAAAGGTTTCAAATCTGTTGCAGGAACAGCAGCTGTAGGGTTATTAGCGGGTGATGTGACTGATGTGGCCTTTTGGTCGGCAAGAACATTGGCCTCGATGCCTCTATGCCCAGGCACCCAGCATATAATCACATGCTGGTTAGTTGCGTATGCTCTACAAAGAACAGAATAGAGCTCAATGAGGACAGGGTTTTTCTGTTTACAGGGTGACTTCAGGGCTTTTACGACGCTTTGGGAGTCTGTAAATATAATAGTTTTTTGATGTTTTGATTTCTTTATATGCTTTACGGCTGACAATATTGCGTAGGCCTCAGCCGTAAAGATACTTGTTTCTGGGTGGAGTACGCCAGATTCCGAGAAGGACGGACCGACGGCTGCATAAGATACTCCGGCATATGATTTAGAAGCGTCCGTGTAAAATTCTGTGCACGAGTACTTGGACTGTAATTCTAGGAAATGCATTCGGATTTCGACCTCTGAAGCGTGCTTTGTAACTTCTACAAAGGATATATCACATTCTACTACCTGCCACTCCCAAGGTGGTAACAGCTTGGCTGAAGGCATTAAGTGATGTTCGAGGAGTGGGATGTCCATTTCTTCGCTAAGCTCCCTGACACGCAGTGAGAAAGGCTGTCTTACAGAGGGACGATTCCGAAAAAGTGTAGCACACGTCATATCGTTAACGGTATTAAAACACGGATGCTGCTGATTAGAGTGAACTTTAAGGAAATATGTGAGGCTGGTGAATGTTCTCTGCAGGTGGAGTGACCACTCATTTGATTCGACGTATAGACTTTCAATGGGGCTTGTTCTGAAAGCTCCAGTGGCCAGGCGGATACCTAGATGGTGGACGGGATCCAGCATCTTCAGCGCACTAGGGGTGGCAGAGTGATATACCGCGCTACCATAATCCAATCGAGATGAAATGAGACTTTTGTAAAGATTCAGTAAACACTTCCTGCCGCTACCCCAGGATGTGTTAGACAAATTTTCAGTAAGTTCATTGTTTTTAGACATTTCACCTTGAGATATTTTATATGCGGAATGAAAGTAAGTTTATAATCAAGTATGATGCCTAGGAACTTGTGCTCTTTGTTGACAGGTATCTGTTGTCCATACATTTCGATAGTGGGATCTGGAAGAAGCCCTTTCTTCCTGGTGAAAAGAACACAAGAACTTTTGTGGGGGTTCACTTTGAATCCGTTTTCGTCTGCCCATTTGGACACTTTGTTCAAGCCCTGTTGTACCTGTCTCTCACACACTGTAAGGTTGCAGGATTTGTAACCTATTTGTATGTCGTCTACGTAGACGGAATAAAAAATAGCTGGCGGTAATGAAGCACGAAGCGTGTTCATCTTCACGGTAAACAGTGTGCAGCTGAGCACACCTCCTTGGGGTACACCAGTTTCCTGTATAAATTGACGCGACAATACGTTGCCGATTTTCACACGGAAGGTACGGTTAGACAAATAGCTTTCTATTACGTTTAGCATATTTCCACGGATGCCCATTCCCGACAAGTCTCGAAAAATTCCGTAACGCCAAGTTGTGTCGTACGCCTTTTCCATATCGAGGAATATCGACAAGAAAAACTGTTTATGTACAAATGCGTCACGTATATGTCCTTCAATGCGCACAAGATGGTCAGTTGTGGACCGCCTTTCTCTAAAGCCACACTGATAGGGATCAAGCATATTGTTCAGTTCAAGGAAATGTTTAAGTCGGCGATTAATCATTTTTTCAAAAAGTTTACACAGGCAACTTGTGAGAGCTATCGGGCGGTAACTTGCCGCCGAGGAAGGGTCTTTGCCCAGCTTCAAAACTGGAATAACAATAGCTTCCTTCCATGAGGAAGGCAGGTATCCGGCAGCCCAGATAGAGTTGAAAAGTCCCAGAAGTGTCATCTGTGTGTCAGTGTGTAAGTTTTTAATCATGTCATACATGATTCTGTCAGGTCCCGGTGCGGAGCTGCTGCATACGCTCAAGGCAGCTCTCAGCTCGGCTATATTAAATGGACGGTTGTATTGTTCATTCGGTCTGCATTTGCGATCCAGTGACTTAAGTTCTGCTATTTGTTTATATTTAAGGAATGATTTTGAGTAATGTATGGAGCTTGATACACGTTCGAAGTGTTCGCCCAGAGCGTTGGCCTGGTCTTCCAAGGTATTTCCATGGTCGTCAACTAAAGGTAATGGGTGGATTTGCTGCCCCTTTAGCTTTCTTAGGCCATTCCATACTTTACTCTCTTGGGTATAGGATGTTATACTAGAGAGAAACCTCTCCCAGCTAGTCCTCCTTGCCTGTCGCCGCGAACGCCTTCCCTGCGATTTTACCAGTTTAAATTCGATAAGATTTTCCGTAGTCGGGGCGCGACGCAATGCGCCCCACGCTTTGTTCTGTTTCTTTCGTGCCAGTCTGCACTCCTCATTCCACCAGGGAACCCGTCTTTTACATGAGAGGCCTTTTGTTTGTGGAATGAATTTTTCAGCTGCGTGGAGTGTAAAACCAGTAAAATATGCTACTGCGTCGTCAATACTAAAATCGTTGATAAAATCTGGTGATAAGTAGGTTGACTCTTTAAAACCTTTCCAGTCAGCTGATTTTATTTTCCAACGGGGGGCGTGGGGAGGACTGTCATGCTCCTCTATCAGAGTCAGTGTCACAGGAAAGTTGTCGCTCCCGAATGGATTTTTAACGACATTCCATTCCATATAGGGAAGAAGTGTAGCAGAGCCAATCGCTAAATCTATGGAAGAAAATGAATTATGGTAGATGTTGTAATATGTGGGCTCTTTTTTGTTAAACAGACATGCACCAGAGGTTATTAGAAAGTTCTCTATAAGCCGACCCCTGGCGTCACACCGGGAGTCTCCCCACAAAGTGCTGTGAGCATTAAAATCACCGGCAATAATGTATGGTTCCGGGAGCTGGTCAGTTAGCATATAAAATTCCGTTTTGCTGAGTTTGTAGTCTGGCGGTATGTAGATAGAACAGATGGTTACCAACTTGTTGAAGAGTATCGCTCGCACGGACACCGCCTCAAGTGGTGTCTGAAGAGAGAGATTCTGGCAAGCAACAGATTTATCCACAATTATTGCTACACCTCCAGAGGAGGCAACAGCAACGTCACGGTCTTTACGGAAGATAGCATATTGTCTGAGGAAGTTTGTTTGTGTGGGTTTTAGATGTGTTTCCTGAACACACAGCACTTTTGGGTTATATTTTTTAAGGAGTTCCCTAATATCGTCGAGGTTGTGGAGAAGTCCTCTCACATTCCACTGTAAAATTTGTGTGTCCATTTTGAATGTGTTTTTGTGCTGTGCGTTCAAGAATACAAAGTTAGCTCACGGGCCCTTTCCAGGAGCCGTGACACGAGATTTTTCTTTTTTGGAGCGGTCGATGGAATCGCGCCGCTCCTTAGGCGCTGGCTGCGCCCTCACGCTTGGTGTTGTGTCCATCTCCTCTTGCGAGGCGCTGGACACGCGCTCTTGCGAGCGGTTAGTTTGACGTGAAGGCCTCGTCTCGAGGGACGAGACCTTGGAGGCCACCAGCTCGGAGGTCGATGGCCCCTTGTTCTGAGATGGCGGAGCAGCGCTAGCTGCAGCCGCCGAGGGGGCGGATGGCGTCACCGCCGGCCCACTACGCGTGTGCCAGACAGCCGCCGGGAGCCGTTGTGGCGCTGCCCCCTGACGCGCCAATTCGGCAAAGCTGGTTTTTGGCAGGTGCAATACCCGCCTGCGTGCCTCCTTGAAAGTTATGTTTTCCTTTACTTTAATAGTTACTATTCCCTTTTCTTTTTTCCAGGTTGGGAACGACCGCGAGTAGGTGGCGTGCTCCCCATCACAGTTAACACAATGTAGAGAGCTTTCACAAGACTCGGAGGAGTGTTCAGAAGCACTGCATTTTGCACAAGTTTGGCGGCCTCGACAGTTCTGTGAACTGTGCCCAAATCGCTGGCACTTAAAACATCTCAGAGGATTTGGCACGTATGGCCTCACACGAAGTTTGATGTACCCGGCCTCGATGGACTCGGGCAGAACACTTGAATTGAAAGTGAGTATCAGGTGCTTGGTCTGTATTTCTTTTCCGTCACGCCTCATCTTAATTCGCTTAACGTTGATAACATTCTGTTCACTTAAGCCCTCCAAGAGTTCAGCTTCAGTGAGTTCCAACAAATCGTCGTCTGAGACAACGCCACGGGTGGTGTTCATGGTGCGGTGCGGGGTTACAGTTACTTGGATGTCCCCAAAGGAGACTAGATTAGGCAGCTTTTCATATTGCTTCTGATCATGGAGCTCCAAGAGGAGATCACCACTGGCCATCCTCGATGCCTTATAACCTGGCCCAAGAGCATCAGTAAGGGATTTAGAGACTAGAAAAGGGGAGATTGTTCGTACTTGTTTTCCTGCTTTTTCCGAGTGAATTACATGGAATCGTGGAAAGTTTTGTTTTTGATGTCCAAAGAACTGGAACACGTCTTCGGTGCGCCCTCGTTTCAGACGGCGATCAGGGAGTGATGGGAAGGAACTAGCCATAAGGATATATGGAATTTTCGGCAGCAACGCCAGCCACCCACCATGGAGCCCAACAAGGGGACGCTGCAGGGCCTGTAAACACAGGTCCCGCAGACGCCAGCTGTACGTCACCACTATAACCGAATATGAAATAACCTAGGTTGGTTACTCACACAGGGTTAACCCTCGCTGCCAAGAAGATCGGAAGTAATATGGAAGTGAGTAGAAGACAGGAGAGATGAAGAGGCGAGATAGAAAGACGAAGATTGGAGAGAGAGAGAGACAGGAAAAGGCAACTACCGATTTCCCCCGGGTGGGTCAGTCCGGGGGTGCCGTCTACGTGAAGCCGAGGCCAAAGGGGTGTGTTGCCTCCGCCGGGGGGCCATAAAGGTCCGAACACCCGGGATCGGCTCAACCCCCAGGATCCTCTTTTCCCCGGACACGTCTAAGCCGCGCACGGTTAGACGCGGGAGGGTCCGACCGTCGTGTGCTCGGGTCCGTGTTGTCGCAACACACCAAACGCCTGCTTGCGCAGACGCCCCTGCGGGGAGCAGTTATTTTTAATTGCTGCACCAATTTGATGAGTATGCGGGCCATAATTTTATTCAATATGCTGCACTATTGAGCATCGCATTCCTACCACGGAGGTGCCCTAAATTTTTACTGTCGCATAGCTGCAGTGTGCCGTTTCCGTTATTTAGCGCGGTTAATGCTACATTATCAAAATTTATGCCAATATTTTTACCGAGCGAAGATTTCTTTGAGTAAATAATAGTGCACGGAGCCACGTTGCAAAAACTTTATTATCGGACAGTTGCATACATTCGTTGCAGCAACGCATAATACGAACCATTTACTGAGAAAGCAACATATTAATATGAAAGCTATGCATACAACAAAAAGTATGTTTTTTCTTGGAGAAACCTAACTTAAGGGCCGCTTTTTGTAGTATGACACATACTGAAACAAAAAAAAATCTAAGCAAACACTAGGAAGCGCAATGTGGTCAACTGGCGCCTTCTTTGCTGTTTAGCGACATGAAGAGAAGAAAAATATGCGGCGTCAACTTAAACAACAACTGGCACAGTTCTATTTCGGTCTTTTCGATCATGTACGCGCCTGTAATGATGTGCGCAATAATGCCATTATGAATCACATACTACTCGGCAACGGAATTCGCCTAGATTTGCTATTTGTTTTCAATTGCTTTTATATTTTATTGTTATTCTTTTGGCTCTTATCACAATTTGCACCTTACGTTCTTTATTCTGAACGTTGTGCTTCTTTTATTTGTGTATCTTAGCATTTCCTAGCATCAAATATGTTTTTGTGTCGGACACCTATCATAGTCTTTGCCTATGCCCCGAAACAATTTGTGGATATTGTTACGGCATATTCTATACGTGACTAAACTTGCATTGAATAGTCGAGTCCTTTACATTTTAAACGCGATTATGGCATGCCATGGCCTGCTGCATACGCTTGTGGGGTTGAAGCGCTATAGTATTTAAAATGAATAGTTCGTAGAAGGCTAAGGTTAAACACGCTAGAGAAGTTTTACCTTAGAGGAAATCACTACTGATGGTAAATCACCAACTCGCCCAAGTTCCTCTTCTAGTACTACTGGTGGAAGTGACTCAGTAAACATCGTATGACGTCAGTCGGTTACATGCAGCTGCAGATGGTCTATGCTGATATGAAACTCACGTACTCTGCGCCATCGTCTACTGCTTCTGTTTCAATGCCAAAGTATACTCGCTTACCTCCGATAAACCGTAGTCGGGCGGTAGCCGTCGTGCCATGTCTCGTGCTTGCGATGCCTTGACGAGCACTACGTTCCCAATGAACTTCACTTTTGGCTCGTAAGTACTCGCGGCCTTCAGACAGTCATGGAAGGTAGACATGCTCATTGCAAGGTCTTCTCGGATCGGTTGCGTTTCTCCGAAGGCCTTCAGCAGAATGTTGATGGCCGCGTCTAGTTTGGCGTCATAGTTCTTGCATTGGCTTATCTCGTGGCGCACCTGCACGTAGATAATTTCGAATTAAAGCAAATATTGAGATAAAAAACGGTGAAAATATTGTTTCACTATGGCCCAGCAAGCGGAATGGACTTGAATACTGAAACTTGTTGCTGATCGTTAAGTAACGTTATTGAATTTGACGTCCCAAAGCAAGACACGTGCTGTGTGAGTCACCGCTGTACGGTGCTGTGGAACAACTGACACCGTCTGTGGGTCATAAATTCATGCCTAAATCCAAGGACACAAGTGTCTTCGCATTTCAGCCTCATCGTAATGGGACCTGTCTTGCCAGGATTCGAACCCGAGGCCTTGTCCTCAGCATCAAGAAACCATAGCTACCAGAGCTCATTCCTGATTGCTGCGACTGCAAGTTAAACGCAGAAACTACAGCTTGGCTACCCCTCAAGATAGCTGAAAATTCACTGCGTCTTCCATCACTACACATATACTATTTTAGTGGCTTTTCTTAGCGCTACACCAACGGCGTAAGGTTCCCGTGCACAATGTAATGCCAAATGTGTCAGCTGCCTTCCAGCTGACACATTTGACATTACATTGTGCACGGTGTTCAATGAATATGTGTAGTCCTGTGTGTAATCAAACTGATAATTTGTATTTTCATCCTAATCAGACAACAAGAGAGATTGTGGAAGCTTGGCATATATCTAAACTACAAAGCACATGTGTCAGTCATCCTTCAATAGCATTGAATGACAAGGAAATTGACCTGATGAATAAGATGTGATAGCGCAAAGGTTTTGTTAAAGGTTTTATTTTTTATGTAATAGATTACAAAATGCCCTTGTGCTCATGTGCAGTGATTGTGAGGTGCGTGTCGCGACCATATATATGTGTTTTCTTAGTGAATAAAGGTCAGTTGTTAGTCTGCGCTAGTCCTTGTGTACTTCTTCGTTGTGGTTTCGTGTTGTGTGCGCAAAAGTTTCATTATGATTCTTTTTCTGTTACAGAATAGTTCGATTCTGCTTTACTGAGTGCACGACTGGCGAAGGCGACGACGTACTCATCGAAGCCAGCCTTTCTTTGAGCGAGAACTGCACCAAGGCCGACGCCACTGGCATCCGTGTGGATTTCAGTAGGAGCGCTTGGGTCGAAATGGCGCAGGATTGGAGGAGACGTCAAGAGACGACGCAGCTTTGTGAATGCGGCATCGCAATCCGGTGACCAGGTCGAAAGGTTGTGGCCACCACGAAGAAGCTGGGTTAAAGGTGCTATGATGCTGGCGAAATTGCGGATGAAACGGCGGAAGTATGACGCTAACCTAATGAAGCTCCGCAGTTCTTTCAAGGTCTGTGGTCGTGGAAACTGGGCAACAGATTGTAGTTTGGCCGGATCAGGGAGTACACCTTCTTTCGACACGACATGGCCGAGGATTACCAGCTGCCGGGCGGCGAAGCGACACTTCTTCAGGTTAAGCTGGAGGCCAGCATCGGCGATGCATTTGAGGACGCGTTCAAGTCGAAGTAAGTGGGAAGGAAAGTCCGGTGAAAAGATAACGATGTCGTCCAGATAACACAGACATATCTGCCATTTGAGGCCGCGCAATATGTTTTCCATCATTCTTTCAAATGTGGCAGGCGCGTACAGAGGCCAAATGGCATCACGGTGAATTCAAATAAACCATCAGGTGTGATGAAGGCCGTCTTTGGACGGTATGACTCAGCCACTGGTACTTGCCAGTACCCGGATCGTAAGTCTAAAGATGAGAAGAATTCGGCGCCTTGTAGGCAGTCTAGTGCTTCGTCAATACGGGGTAGTGGATAAGCGTCCTTGCGGGTGATCTTATTGAGGCGCCGGTAGTCCACGCAAAAGCGAAGTGTGCCATCTTTCTTTTTGACCAGCACTACAGGAGAAGCCCAGGGACCGTGCGAAGGTTGTATGACACCGCACTGGAGCATGTATCCAACATGCTCAGCGATGACGCTACGCTCAGTGGCGGATACACGATAAGGCCTGTGGCGTAAGGGCGCATGGTAGCCGGTGTCGATGTGATGGACAACAGTGGAAGTACGGCCTAAGCGAGATTGTTGTAGGTCGAATGACGTGCGAAAGCGGTCAAGGAGATTAACGATCTGGGTGTGCCGACCGGCAGTGAGGTTGGGATCAATACACCTGGAAAATGTAGGGTCACACGGCGGCACCGAAGGAGAAACTTGAAGGGCCATAGCGTCAACCTGAGGCGAAACCGGGTCGTCAGGCACATCATAAAGGAAGCTTGGTTCGATTTCGTCAGCATAACCAAGACACTCATCGTGCAGCAGGCTATCAGGGCAAGGAAACAGGTTTGAGACATAAAGTGCGCTGGAACCTTGTCGAATGGCAAGAAGGGCAAAAGGAAGCAAGAAGGGATGACGGCGAGCAACAAGCTTAGACGGCGTGAAAAGAACTGTGGAGTCGGGAAACACGACGCAGGAAACGGGTACAAGTGCGGCAGAGTATGGAGGAATTTCGGTGTCGGCGGTGAGGAACACACGACCGGAAGCGTCGTCAGTATCTTCAAAAGCGTGGTTGCCGAATGGCGACAGAGCGAGTTCCGCACGGGCACAATCAATAACGGCATGATGAGATGACAGAAAGTCCCATCCTAAAATCATGGCATGGGAGCAGCGAGGCAGAATAACGAACTCAACACGGTATAAAGTTCCACTTATAAGAACACGCAGGGTACACATCCCTAAGGGTTCAATCGGCGCAGCGCTTGCGGTGCGTAATGAAACGGCAGAATATGGCGTCGCGACTTTTCTTAGTTGAAGACGAAGCTGGTTCGAAATCACTGATATTGCTGCTCCCGTGTCTACAAGCGCATGAACGGCAATGTCTTCTGCATAAACTTCAAGGACGTTCGCAGGAAATAAATTAGTGCTTGTGGAGTTCGTTGAGATCGCAGTTGTTGCCACCGGAACTGCGTTCCTTAGTTTTCCTCTCGGATAGCTTCAGGGCGACGGACAAGCGGCGACAGAGAACGCCGACGGGGTGACGGAGACCGACGGATATTGAAGGTGCGGGAGGAAGGAGATGAGGCTTCGAAGTGCTGAGCGGCAGGAGCGGAACGGAACGGAGAGTCGAAGCCGCTGCTTTGCGCCCTCACAGAATCCGAAGGATACCATCCGCGCCGGCGGCAAAACCGTTCTACATGTCCAGGCAGGCCGCACGAATAACAGATAGGGCGGATGTCGTGGGTGCGCCATGGATTGACAGCAGTGGGCTGAGACTGGTGGAGAAATTGGCGAGGTGGGCGCACAGGCTGCTGTGGCGGCCAAGAGCTGCTTGTAGGGGCATATGTTGCAGCTAAATGCGGAGGTGAGGGAAAGGCGCTGGTAGGTCGCGATTGAATAGCTGCAGACGGGGGCCTTGGATTCGCGACAACGGCGGCGTACGTAAGTGGAACAGGCGTAGGAGGCGGTTGATGAGCAAGTGGGACGGCGTTAGCGACTTGTTCCTGTATCACCTGACGGAGATCGGGAGACAAGGGCGACTCTGACGCTTGACTGGCTGGCAGAAGAGAGTGTTGACGTGCCACTTCTTCTCGTACAAATTGCTTGATTTGGTCGAACATCTCAACTGCAAGCAGCACTGACACCGTCACTCAGAGCTGAAAGCGCGACGTCCGGAGCGAAAGCTTGGCGGGTAGAAAGCCGTTGTTTGCGTAGCTCTTCATAGCTCTGGCAAAGCGTCAGGAGGTAGTTGACCGTCTGAGGATTCTTCGCCAAGAGCATTTGGAAGGCGTCATCTTCTATGCCTTTCAAGATGTTCTTGATCTTGCCATCTTCGGTCATATCTGGGTTGATACGCCGGCAAATATCAACTACATCTTCAATGTAGCTGGTAAAGGTTTCGCCTTTTCGTTGGGCACGACAGCGAAGCTGTTGTTCAGCTCGAAGTTAGCGCACAGCAGGGCGACCAAAGACCTCTTGAAGTGTCGTTCGGAAAGCTGTCCAGGTGGTAAAGTCAGCCTCATGGTTCCGGAACCAAAGATGGGCGACGCCGGAAAGGTAGAATGGGACGTAACGAAGCTTGTCAGCTTCAGTCCATTTGTTGTGGGCACTCACTCCGTTGTACGGTGACAGCCAGTCCTCTACGTCATGATCGTCAATGCCATTTAATATGGGAGGATCCCGTTGGCATGGCGCGCCAGGACAGATGACCGGAGACGGTGCCTGGGGTGGATTGGGAGGACTAGTCTCCTCAGGCATGGGAGCTGTGACAGGGATCGTCCGGCTTCGGAGTTCCAGTTTTGCAAAAGACCCAGCACCTCCACCAAATGTCGCGAAGCACTTTGGAAGTAAGCGTTCGCGACTAGCACGATAGAGCAGCGAGAGGTAACACAGCCGATCGAGCACCGAATCAAGGTCTATCTTCCTCGTCGTCGTTCTCCCTCTTATAGCCACAACCCCACTGATCCTTATCGTACAGTACAATGTATATATATATATATATATATATATATATATATATATTATGACGTCTCTGTTGGCACGACGTTTATTCGGCCCGAGTACTCGGCAGCGAACCAGCAAAAGCACACCCCCGATGATGATGATGATCACACATAACTGAAGATAAGGATCGCGCAACGTTGGATGATGATGATAATATACAGATGAAGAAGACGTGCGTAATAAACGCCCACACTAATTTCCCCCCACGTGGAAGCGGCCATCCTGGCCGCAAGTCAAGGCGACGAAGACCGCCGCGTGAAGGGTTTCATGCGGGAGGCATGAACGACCTCGGTGCTGCGACAACGGCGGTCTGTGGTGGCGACAACAGGAGTCACGCGATAATTGGCGGGCGATGTCTGCTCCAGGACGATATAGGGCCCGATGAAACGCGGCTGGAACTTGTCGCACAAACCAGGCGTGCGAAGGGGCGTCAATAGAAATATTTCGTCACCAGGTCGGAAGGACACAACGCGATGGAGGGTGTCATAAATAATCTTCCGGTCGTGTTGCCTGGCCGCCGTGTTGACGCGAGCACGCTGGCGACACTGGGCGAGTCGTGAAAGGAATTCTTCGCTAGACGATGCAGATGGATTGACAGGAACATCGAAGAAAGAAACGTCTAGAAGGGAAGTAGGCGACCGTCCGTAAACTAAGTAAAATTGCGAGTAGCCGGTGGTACGCTGAACGGCCGTGTTGTAGGCGAAAGTGACGAACGGTAGAAGCTTGTCCCAATTCTTGTGATCAGGCTGAATATATACGGCGATCATGTCGGCAAGCGTGCGATGAAATCGCTCTGTCAAGCCGTTAGTCTGTGGATGGTAACTCGACGCTGTTTTGTGGGTGGTACCAGAGGCGCGCAGGACTTCGTTTAAAAGTTGCGAGAGAAAGACCTTTCCACGGTCGCTGAGCAGTACTCGAGGAGCACCATGGCGCAGAATTATAGCTTGAAGGACGAAGTCGGCAACCTCCGATGCTGAGCCAGTGATCACTGATGTTGTCTCAGCGTAGCGCGTCAGGTGGTCGATGGCGGTCACTATCCACCGATTTCCAGCTGCAGTAACAGGAAGGGGCCCGTAAAGGTCGATACCAACAACCTCAAATGGTGCGTCAGGACGCGGAATAGGCAGTAATTCGCCGGCAGGAGCAGAGGTTGGGAGTTTGCGACGCTGACACGGAGAACAGGAACCGACGTATCTCGCCACACTAGTAGAAAGGCCTGGCCAATCAATAGTAACGGCTTCGAATGGGATCGTAGGTTTTGTGGAAACCGAGATGGCCAGCAGTCATGTCATCGTGGAATGCTCTGAGGACATGGGCTCGAAGAGAGCGCGGTAGAACGGGCACCCAGCGTTGACCGTCAAGGTGGTAAATGCGTCGATACAGCACGTGATTGTCCAGCTTGAATTGTGCGAGTTTGCGTCGAAGCCGCACGTTAGGTGGGCGAGAAGCGCCAGAGAGGTGGTCTATCATACGCCGACAATATGGGTCAGCCCGTTGGCGAAATGCAAATGTTGGATCGTCGTCCGGAGAAAGGCGGTCTATTGTGGCTAGAGAGGAAACCGACGCAGAAGTGACATCCGAAGAGTTGCTTTGCGACGCAGTTGCCGAGGTGTCAAGTGGGTGCGCAGGAAGCGGGCAACGAGAAATAGCGTCAGCATCTTGGTGTTTTTTGCCTGACTTATGAATAATGTCAAAGTCATATTCTTGCAGGCGGAGAACCCAGCGACCCAGCCGTCCAGTCAAGTTCTTGAGAGTGGAGAGCCAGCATAATGCGTGGTGGTCCGTAACAATTGTAAAATGACGCCCGTGCAAATAGGGACGACACTTCTGTACGGACCAAACAACCGCCAGGCACTCCTGCTCAGTTATTGTATAGTTCTTCTCGGCATTAGGTGAGTACGCGGCTGGCGTATGCAACGACTCTCTCGTGCGAAGAGTTGTTGCGTTGCAGAAGAATGGCACCGATGTCGTGGCCGCTAGCGTCTGTGTGCAAGAGAGTCGGTGCAGTCTCATCAAAATGGCAAAGCACAGGTTCAGACGTGAGGGCGCCCTTCAACATGCCAAAGGCTGCTTCACAATCTTGAGACCAGTGAAAGGGTACACCGGAAGCAAGTAGTTTGTGTAGTGGCGCAGCGATGGAGGCAAAGTTCCGTAGAAAGCGACGGAAATAAGAAGCGAGGCCAAGGAAGCTTCGCAAGTCTTTAGGCTTTTCTGGGCGAGGGAAGCGAAGGACCGCAGCAATCTTGTCAGGGTCAGGACGTATGCCCTTCTTGCTCACGACATGCCCCAGGACCTTAATAGATCTGCTGGCGAAATGGCATTTCTTCGTGTTAAGCTGAAGACCAGCGTCGGCAAGGCACGTCAGAACTTCATCTAAACGTTGCAGGTGCTGAGGAAATGTGGATGAAAAGACGACAATGTCATCCAGGTAGCAGAGGCAAGTTTTCCATTTCAGGCCACGCAGCACGGTATCAATCATGCGTTCAAAAGTCGCAGGTGCATTGCATAGCCTGAAAGGCATGATGTTGAATTCGTAAAGTCCATCACGGGTGGCAAACGCTGTTTTTTCTTTATCGTCTTCGTGCATGGGAATTTGCCAATAGCCGGAACGCAGATCGAGGCTCGAAAAGTATTCTGCACCTTGTAGTGAATCAAGGGCGTCGTCAATGCGAGGCATAGGGTATACGTCCTTTCGAGTGATCTTATTGAGGGCCGGGTAATCGACGCAAAAACGCACGAAACCGTCTTTTTTTCGCACCAAAACAACCGGAGTTGACCAAGGGCTAGCTGAGGGCCGGATGACCTTCTGTTGTAACATGTCCGCGACATTTTCTTCTATGATTTTCCGCTCGGCTAGGGACACGCGGTACGGGCGACGGCGCACTATCGACGCTTCGTCTGTCTGAATGCGATGCGCTGCAGCTGTGGTTTGGCCCAGAGTCGACGAATGGACATCAAATAAATTTGCGTGTTTGTTCAACAAAGCAAGCAGCTGCTGCATTTGTGAAGGTGGCAAGTCACTGCTGATGGCTGCAGTAAGGGCGGAGGGAGAAGCAGTAGCACAAGTAGAAGGGTCTTTGGAAGACATAGTCGTAAGGGGCACGACGCATACAGGCCCTGGGTCGGCCGCGCAAGCCACTGTGGTGCTTTGCGGAAGGAGAATTTTCTCCGATGTCGCGTTCGTGGCGGTCACAAGCGCCGAGCCATTGTAAAATCGAACCACACCTGGCGCAAAAGCGATGCCTTTATGAAGGCAACGGGAAGAGGGCAAGACCAAGACGTCACCATGGTCGATATCGGTCGACAGAATGGTAATAATGCGCTGTCGGCCAGGAGGCAGTTCGGTATCTTCTGCAGCGATCAGGCGCAACGGCGTGTACCTGTCTTCCCCAAGTAAGTAGTCGGTGTCCGTAAGATGGACTACGCGTTGGCCACAACAAATAGCCGCGGAAGCAGAAGAGAGAAAATCCCACCCTAAAATAAGTTGATGAGCGCACGGGGACAGCACAGCTAATTGTATATGGTGCAGGATATCATCGATCAGGAGACGGGCAGTGCAAAGAGCGGAAGGTCGAACAAGGTCTCCTTGGGCTGCAACTAGCGTCGGTCCATCGTATGGCGTCGTGACTTTTCTGAGACGGGAACATAAATCAGCGTGAATAACAGAAATTGTCGCACCTGTGTCCACCAAAGCATCGACGGGCACTCCTTGGACAAACACCGAGAGCATATTGGACGGGCGCGCTGGAGGAATATCAGTCCTGGTGTCGTATGCAGTTTGTCCTCCAAAAACTGCATCGCTTAGTTTTCCGGACGAATGTTAGAGTTGAGGGAGACGGGCCGTAGTGGTGACGTGGAGCGGCGGAACGGCGAAGGGGAGCGGCGTCTGGCTGAACGGTAAGTGCTTCGGTCTTCAGTCGATGCGGGCCGAGAAGTAGAGCGGAGCGGAGGTGAAGAGAAACGCCGGCGTTGGGAAGAGACTCCACCGGAAAAGTTGCGTTCGGAGATGTAACCCGACGCTCGTCCTGCTGGCGCTTACGGCAGAAACGTGAAATATGGCCGCGATAGCCGCAGTAATAGCACGTGGGACGTGACGGACGCCATGGCGGATAGTACAGGGGGCTAAGTGATCCGGGAGTCAGTGCAGTCAAATGGGCTGATGAAAGCTCGGGCGGCATCGACGAGATGTTTACTGGAGGCGCGGCAGCAACTGACGCGTACGTGCGTAGCGGCACCGTGGAGTTGACGTTGCCTGGAGGCGTGGCAGCAACTTCCGCGTATGTTGGCAGGGGACGAGAGACGGAGGGTTGCACGCGCGTGGAGCAGGTCAAGGACGCCAGTTCATCCCTGATGATGTCACGCAAGGCTGTGCTAAATGCGCGCTGGGGCACACGGACGGTGACGACAAGCCCATTGACTGTAATTCTTCGCGTATCATAGCTCGTATCACGACACGCAGATGTGGGTCCGCCGTAGAAGAATAGTCACCAACGTCCTGCTGAAGGCGAACAGACTCGAGTTCGTCCAGGCGCTGACACGTTGTGACAACGTCAGCGCTTCTAGCGGGGTTCATGATGGCAAGGGCATTGAAGGCGACTGATCTAATGCCTTTCAGAATGTGGCGCACTTTGTCTGACTCTGGCATAGATGAACTCATACGGCGGCAAAGCGCAAGAACATCCTCTATGTACGATGTGTAAGACTCGCCTGGCTGTTGTTGGCGAGTATCGATGGTTTTCTTTGCGATGGTAGAACGAACGGCCGGTGTACCAAATACTTGGCGCAGCCGCTGCTTGAAGGCAGCCCAGTCAGTAAAGTATCTCGTGGTTGAAGAACCATGTCTTCGCCACACCCGTCAGGTAGAAGGAGACGTGGCGGAGCTTGTTAAGGTCGTCCCAACGATTAGCGGAACTGACTCGCTCGTATTCGTCGAGCCAGTCCTCCACATCTTCTTCACGAAGGCCAGCGAAGAGATGGGGGTCACGCTGGTGGCTGCTTAGGATGTAAGGGGTGGCTGGTGGTGTCAGAACGGTAGTGGTAGAAGTGGAAGGTGGTGCGTCCTCAGACATGCTAGCGGACAGTGGGCCCAAGCGGCGGCCTGAACGTAGCTCCAGGGGGTAGACTGAGCGGGCAGAGGACTGAGGATCGAAGAGCAACTCCACCACTTATGACGTCTCTGTTGGCACGACGTTTATTCGGCCCGAGTACTCGGCAGCGAACCAGCAAAAGCACACACCCGATGATGATGATCACACATAACTGAAGATGAGGATCGCGCAACGTAGGATGATGATGATAATATACAGATGAAGAAGACGTGCGTAATAAACGCCCACAATATATATTGAGTGGACCCCATCCAAAGCTACTGGCGTAAAGCATATGTGTATTAGCAACAGATTATTGCGATTAGCATCAGTGCACCGGCTCCGGGTTGACTACGTTCGAAGGAAGACTCAGCGATGCCGGCAACTGATTACCTCACGCCTTCATACAGGTGACTAGACATTTCCGGGCCTTCTCTTCGGTGGCCATCTGATCAAATGTGGAGGCTTACTCACTCCTGCAGGAAATGGAGACCGACCGCGAAAACAGCGCCAAGCTGAGCCTGCCTGCCTTGCCCTGCCCTTCTTGCCTGCCTGCCTCTTACGCCGATCTGGTGGCCGAAATTGTTTACCAGCTAACGCCACTACATATGTGCCCGTTATCGTCATGCCGTTGTCACGACGCGTTCTACGCCGACCCAGTCGTCCAAGTCTTATAGGTTTCCGCCACTAGGCATGTGCTCTTGGTCCTTATGCCGTAGATGTTGTTGCATTGTCGTCATTCCAGCTTCGTCAACCTACTCTCGTCATGCTGTCCGTCGTTCTCACGACATCGCTGTTTCTCGGGCATACCGGCTCCAGTTTTGAAAGTACTCCAATCCACATATATTAAGTTGTCCGATCGACGGAGAGAAGAAAATACCTGAACAGCGTCAAGTAAAAATCAAGACAAAGGAATGTCAGCCTGCTGTATCGATGTCAAGGATTTGTACTACTCCATGCCTCAAGATGCTCTAATGCGGTGTATTGAAGATTGCAAAGATAAATTTTGCGCAAAAAGCATTTCAGCCAGTGGGTTCCTAGAGCTTCTGGCGTTTCATCTAAGGTTTTATCTAAGGTTAACCTATGCTGAATGTGACAGGCCAGTCTATCTTCAGAAGGAAGGAGTTTGTATTGGGTCATGAGCAGCCTCACCCTTAATCGATCTGTTTCTGCGCCACCATGGCAGACGTCTAAAAGAAAAAGAATGGAGGCGTTACAGATTTTAAAAACTGCTAGGTATGTGGACGACTACTTAGTGCTGTATGAATTCAATTCAAATATCACTAGAATAGTGATGTATGTGGTTGCTTTGTTCCTTGAGTGTCTTGACAATCCGGTTATTACGAATTAGCTACCTGTCAAATAGGCCATCCAGTGTTTAGACATCAGACTATTTTTGACCGCCAATCATTGTTGTTGGGAATATCACCCTCTGTAAAATGTATGCTGCATTCGCATGCTTCGTCACAATCGAAGCTGGTGAACCAAGCAATCACAAACCTTTGTTTCGTGAATGCACTTCGCAAATCATGCCCTCATCGGATGCCTCGGACGTTTTCAAGACAGAAAGAGCGGCTGAGGGACGCATGTTACCCTGTCCATGTACTTCTGTCAGTGGGGAAGTTGTGCTGAAAAAGCTGAGAGAATTGAGTGGCACCTGCGAGCGCATCGGCGAAAGTAGAAAGGAGTTGGTTATGCCATACATGCATGGGGTGTCGCATGGTTTAAAGAAAGTGGCCCGTAAAGTGCAAGTGGATGTCGTATTTGCAGCTCTACAATTCTTGTGTGACAAAGCGCACATGGGGCAGACCGGTAGATTCCTCAATGGCATATTAAGGGAGCATAGGCAAAAATTTAACTGTTATCGAGGATGGTCATGTTTCAGTGCACTGTGACGATTGTAGGTATGAACCACTGTTTAAGGATTGCTCCGTCTTGTTTAGAAATATGGATAAGGATACGCGGGATATTGTTGACGCAGGCTTGACTGCACAAGAGCGTGCTAATTGCGTCAGTGACCCGTTGATTACTCTGAGCCGAAGAAGAATTGCCTATCTGGAAAATGCTGGTTTGCACGTCGGACGATTTCTAATTTGTATTCGTTTTGTCGGTATAAGTATCATGCCCTGAAATCAAATCAGTTGAACATTAGCACACGTCCTATGGTCTTTTTCTCTGTGTCAATACAGCGCTATGACCTCAATTACTGCATCGTCGTCATACAGTTTTTATGGTACAGTTGTCGTCACCCCACTGTCCTCACACTGTTTATATGCCATCGTCATCATTGCGTGGTCGTAATACAATTGTCGTCATGCATTCGTTGTTATTCCGTCGTCTTGATGGCGTTTTGTTCGTTCCAAGGTCGTCATTTTAACTTCGCCATCACACACTCGTCACGCCGTCGTTGTTACAAAGTCATTGTCATACCCAGTGTCCTCATGGCGTGTTCGTCATACCGCCTGCGTCGTTCTATTACGTCATTCCTTCGCCGTAAATCTAGCCTTATCATACTGTCGTCATTCTACAGCGACCAGCTGCCTTTGTTATCCATCGTCATCATTGCGTCAGTGTCCGAAAGTCATTTTCATGCACCTGTTGTGATACCGTCGTCATGTTGGATTCTGGGGTTTTACGTGCCATAACCACTATTTAACTATGAGGCACGCCGTAGTAGGGGACTCCGAATGTCTTTTGACCACCCGGGGGTCTTTAACGTGCCCAAATGCACGAAACACGGGCGTTGTTTGCATTTCGCCCCCATCTAAATGCGGCCGCCGCGGGCAGGATTTGATATGTTTTAAGGCGAAAGCCTTATAAGTCTCATGGTTCAGTCACCCTTCAACGCCTTCGAGCGAAAACCGCGTCGTCGAAGTGAAATCGCACAGGATGACGACTCGGTGCATTATTTCACTTACAACACCGACCTGACATCGTGTCTTACCAATATGCAAACGCTCACGCAACAATTCTGATGGTGCGCGGGTCACCATCGTCACCACCCTAATTAATACGCAGTTTATTAAGGCACTCGAACCCACTAACTTCGGTGGGAGTCGAACCCACGATCCGTAGTGTTAATTAGGGCGAGATTAATAAAGGCGCAGTTAAGGTAGCGTCAATCAAAGGGGTTGAGACAGCAAATTTTGAGACTAAAAAAGACTGCTGTAGGCTTCCTCTGTATGCAAGGACAAGCGACATGAAGTGTTGAACACAGCAAACGGTTAAAATATATTTTAATTCGCTTCCGAAGAGTGCCAAAATTCTCGTTCTCGCGGTCGAGGCCAATCGCTAGCACGATTCACACCAACGTCACTGTTTTGAAGGCGTAACTAAAATTTTAGTGACGTCATACCACATTAGAGTGACGCAAAATGAGCGATGACCCACAGCACCGGCAAAGTCTAGAGAGCCTCGAGTCTAGATTGCAGTGAGCCGCATCGGCCGTAGACGTACAGTCGGAATCGAAGCTGCCGCAGCTAGCCATGACAACTGTCGGCGTAGTTTTGTTTGACTGCTCTGGTACAGAACGTGTGTGCGATAGCAGACGATGAGTAGCGTGTAGTCACAGCTTTGTGGGACTACGTGACCAAGCTTCCTAGACAGTGACGTCGTTGTACAACTCGGCGCCCAGAAACCGAAACCGAAAATCGTTCACATAAATAATGCGATTTCAAATTGTTTACCGATAATATATGAATCTCCGAGCGTGTATCATGCTCCCAGTAGCAATAAGAAACGTTTAAAACAAAGAACGCGTAAGGCCATCAGTTTGATGTCTAAACCCCTTTAAAGCACTCAAACCCACGACCTTTGGTTGGAAAAAGAAGTAATAAGAAGTAACAATGCATTCGAATGAGAATGTCAAATAACGCAATTAATGTCTCCTGAGCACGCAGGCATTCGCCTTCACCCTCTTTGGCGTATGCTAAACTAACGGTCAATTTTTACAGCGAAGCTGTATGTGGCTAGCCAATTCGTCCCTCTCTCGCCTGTACGTCAAAAACTATCATAATAAGCAATGGTTCGATGTCGTCGTTTTCGGCAGCTGGCTCGTTGACGCCCCTCGGCGCAACCACGCGAACGCGCTGTGCAACTGCTCCCGCGTTCGTCGTCGTCGTCTTTTTCCCGAGCTGGCTCTGTTGCCGCTCATCTTCTCTTCTACCGTCGTAATGGGGAGACCGCGTTTACGGGGGTATGAGCAAGTTCTTAAGAGAGCATGAGCCATTCATTGTTTTACGTGACGGACGAATTTAATTTTGAAGTAATTTAATTTTAACAGCGAAGCTGTTTAAGCCAGCCGTAATTTGTGGTTCGTATCAAGAAATAAAAGAAAACAAGCTTTCTTGCCGAGGCGGGATTCAAACCTGCGTACCCCCGGTCCCAAGACGAGCGTCGTAACCACTGGCTATACAGCCACTTTTTTTCACGGTATTTATTGCGGATATAAAACGTACATGCGCAAGTTATTTTCATAGCGGCCAAAACAGTCATAGCCGCGTCTACAAGCACAAAACAAACACTTCACAGTAAAATTATCACAGTAAACAGTTCTAGAGGATACACTGCATCAACAATGGATACCAGTCAGGTTGCGAGTCTATCTGATCATAGATGTTTTTCAGTTGTGAAATCACCCGAATGAAATGTGACTTCAAAGATACAATTGAGGGGTTCTGCATTCCGATCCAGCATGCAAGTTTTCCATAAACTGTGCAACGCCATAAGTAGGAGTATGTCAAAAGGCACATCTTCACATTTAGGTGGTATCAGATATAGTATCATATGCGGATTTATATCAAGATTCTTTTTTAAATTCCTTTGAAGAATGTCCCAAAACAATATGGCGTCCTTGCAATCAATAACGCAGTTTTCTATAGTTCCGGGTACATTACAGAGACGACAGTTAATCGAAGGTACAAACATGCCTTTCCTATTTAATCTGGTTTTAACAGGTAATGTTTCAGTGCGCACTTTGAAGAAGAATGTTTGTAGTGTGCAGGAATAGGCATTTTATAGACTCGTGCAAGCACGTCATCTCCAGGTAAGCCGACCTCCAGCGATCGGTACAACGGAGGTTCAAAAAGCATGTCAATTCGATCTTTATACTAATTTTTCCTTGAGATAGAGAATCTCGCTGCAAGAAAACACACTGAGAGGCACAGTTCACGCATGAATCCCTGCAAATATGTCCAGACGTGATGCAAAATTTGCCGAAATTACTAAATTTGGTAAAATGTTGACGAGATTAACTTGCAAGAACCGTAAGAGCGCGGGCGATGTCCGCGAAGTTCCGGACAAAGCGACGAAAGTAGGAACATAATCCTGCAAAACTGTGGACGTCTTTGGCTGAACGCGGCACGGGAAATTCTTGCACAGCTCGCACCTTGTCGGGGTCTGGTTGAACACGGGCAGCACTAAGGTGACCGAGCATAGTTATCTCGCGCCGCCCGAAACGGCACTTGGCGGAGTTCAGCTGAAGGGTGACTTTTCAGATGACTTTTCAGTCAAGTATTTTCTTCAAATTTTTTATGGAACGACCTCACATATCCAATTTCTATCGCAATTGACCGAACCTCTTGCTTGAAAAGCTCCCTAGACGCAATTAAAGGCATCAGCCAAACAAGTTTTCAGCGCCAACTGCACACGAGAAATGAAGTCCCCATCGTTCTCAAGTCACGAGTTAAGTTTCCAGAACGCCAAGTTCGGTCTGAAATTTGAACGAGATTTTTTTCCAATCTGCGTGGTAACAATGAAATGATCTGAAAAAGAAACAGGTTCTGCTTTACAGGACATTTCAGGGGATATCAGAACCAATGAAACATAAATGTGATCAAGTCGTCTGTGGGTACTTCCTTGTGCATGTGTATAAGAGGGGAGGCTACTCGATGCCCTGTGTCAATCAGTCCAGTCTTCTTGACTATATGAGACAACACTTCAGCACTCCTATCACTAGGACTAGGCCCAGTATAGTCATCTGGATTGCACACACAATTGAAATCGGCCATGAACAAAACATTACGGTTACAGTCAACTAAGCTAGCTATGTTCTCAAAAAGGTTAATGCGTCGCGGTGCATCGTTAAAGACATATACAGTGAATTGCACCTTGGCAAGGCACACAACATAAATCGCATTGTATAAATCGTCCCTCACTGTCTACATTAAATGCGACAGCACAATATGGTAAATTCTTCCTGAGAAACAAATGGCAGCCCACTGAAAGGCCCACAGCATGCGACACAAATACATGAAATACAGAGAGAAATGGCTTCAAAGCCTTCTCAGTCTCCTGATCGCTATCAATCTTCGTTTCTTGAACGGCTACGATAGGCTATACAGCCACGCTTGCAGAACATGCATTTATGCGAACGATATGAATGTGTTCGAGCGTCGTCGTCTTCGTACACAGCTGGCGCGTTCGCACGCTCGTGCTTTGCGAGGTGAAGATGTCTTGAGCGCTATGAGAGCGAGACGCATTCACGGTGCGGGTTTGCTGGAATGGGTTGTCAACATTGCAATGCGGTTTCGGTGTTGCAAGCTGCGCAACGCGCAGTCACTGCCGCGAGTCGAAGACGCGCGAAAAGAAATTATCATCATCATGAGTAATAAGATGAAAAGTTCGCGCGCACTTCTGGAAAATGCTGGGCTACGATCACCCAGCTTCGTTGTTTCAAGTGCTGCGCAACCGAGTGCAAGGTTAAGCGTTTTTTTAATGCGAAGCATTTCTTGACGGCGGGTCTATCTGTTGTCCCACATCCCCACAGCGCATGCGCGTCTCCTCCCCCTCTCCGTCCTCTCCTACGCTCCCCTCTAGGAATCCGGAGCGGCGCGCTCGACAGGTGGTGCGACAGCTGCATACTCCGCTGGGGGTGCCAAGGTGGTTCCGCGGCATGAAAATGACGGAGCGCGCACGCCTCATTCTCTCTCCTGTGCAGCGCCGCGATGACCGCTCGGGCCGCTGCCGCGAAACCATCTCCCGCTCTAGCTAACCATCTCCCCGCTGCTTCGCATCCACACATGGTTCCTTTTAGCGGGAGATGGAGTAATTTTTTTAAAGAATAGCAAGCGGGCAATGCGACAACGGCGGACTTCGGGCATACCATCAGTAAGGTTGTTCTCTCCGTCGCAGTCAAACGTGTAACCTCATTAAGAAACGCCAAAGAAGTAACCAATAATTAAAAAATACTTTAATGAACCGTCGGGATTAGCCCAGTGATAACCAGCGGGGCCGCGCGTTTCAGCTTCGCTGGTTAACCGTCTGCACGGAGTGCTTGGGCGGTAAAATTTTTCTCGTATATCTGTCGTATATCGTATACCTCCTATCTCTCGTATATCGGACAGGCGGGTCGTCGTGTTAATGACCGCCTCATAGAGCATTCATTCTCGCTCAGAGAACGGCTAAGGAAGCAGTCTGACTTTGCACGTATCGACGTATAGATGTTGCAAACCCGATTTTGAGCATAGCACTATATTGAAGATATACAAGAATCGCCTCACGCGCGAAATATTTGAGGCCCACGTAATCCACTGAAGAGACAAATGCGTCAGCATCCCATCAATCGATCTGACGGATAAGGAGCTTGACTATACCTTTGATAACAGATAAAGCCTCAGTCCTCGACTATCCACGTGTGCATTCGCGTTAGCACATAGGCTGTGTGAATTTTCAAATAAATAATATGTTGATAGTCTGCGCTCGCGTCTGTTTCCTTTCTTGTCCCGTCTTTGCGCAGTTACCGCAAAGGTTAATATGCACCATACGAGTCCAGCTAATATATCCTTCTTCGGGATTTGATCCCGTGACCTCGTGCTTAGCATCTCACTCGCTTCACACCGTCGTCCGCACGCCATTGTCGTCATGCAGTTTTCGTGGTACAATGGTAATCACGCCATCGTCGTCATAAACTCGTCGTCTTCCCATTGTCCTCATACCTTTCTGATGTCACCTTCGTCACAGCGTCGGCATCCTGCATTCCTTCTCATAATGTCGTCTTGATGTCGCCGTGGTCATTCCATCGTCACCGTTCTAGCTTCATCATCTCAGTCACCTCATGACGTCGTCGCCTCACCATCGTCGTCGTACAGCCGTGGTCACACCATTGTCTTCATGCCGTTGTTGTTACGGTGTCGTTTTAGCATTACCATCACTTTAGAAACATCGTCCTATTGCCTTCCTGTCGTCCCCGTCATACTGCCTTCGCCGTTCCGTCGACCTTATTCCTTCTCCGTCATTCTAGCGAAATCACGCTGTCCTCATTCAATCTTAATTATACCACCATTATCATGCTGTCGTCGTAATACGTACTTCGTCGCCGGGCCATCGTCATACTTCCAGCTTTGTCGACTGGTTGTCGTCATACACCCGTAACCATCCCATTGTCCTCATGGCCCCCGTTATCATGCCGTCGTTATAGCATCGTTATCAGTTCGAAATCATCATCTCAACCTCCTCATGCCGCCGCCATCACACCTACTGTGTTGTTCCGTCGACGCCATTCCTTGTCTGTCATTCAGCCGTTGCCACTGCGTCGTCGTCACACAGTCTTCGTCATGCCGTGATGCTCCTTGCCGAATTGGGCACACAAGTGTCACACCAAACGGGGCCGATACCGGAGACAGCGTATGTCTCATATAGCCGGAGCTGCGGTAGCCTCAGAATGACCACTACAGATTTTAAATAAACGTGACTCGACGACAGTCATTGTAACATGGAGTCGGCCGTATTGTTCATGTGAATGAGTTGGTGCAATAATAAAACATTGTACATCAGTGGCGCCAAATATTGGCGGAAACCAAAGCAGAGAGCGCTCAGTTTCATCTTTCTCTGCCAATTTTCACTTTGCTGCTGAAGTAAAACAGCCTGACGAGCAGTAACTTCGCAGCACATGACAAACTGTTCTTACGCCCTCAGGTATCACAGCCGCCTATTAGATGGGTTGTTTGGTGTTTCACACTCATAGACACTGTTACAAAATATTACTAAATTGTTCACGGGAGCCCTTCTTTTTTTCATTTGGCAACTCGTCTGCGGGTCGTGTGAGCCACCAGTATTCCTCCGGAACACAGTTCTAGTAATGAAAACAGTGCTAGAAACGAGTACTAGAACAAAAACAGCACGATCGCGCCACTAGGCTCCACAAATGGCTTTAGCACTGCGCCGTCTTAAAAATATTTTGTGCACCTACACATTTTGCAGAGGATGGTCATCGTGTTACCGCTGTTGTCGTACGTTGTACGCGTGCTCACTCAGTCTTGTATTGAGGTGTCTCCTGTACTGTCCCAAGTAGCGACGACCACAAGACAAGCGAACATTGTAGACAACACCTACTGTCTCAGTCTTCATTTCTCGCGCTGTGTCCACCACAATATACAGTGCTAACTAGCAGAGTGTACCCACCGTTTTTTAGTTCTTGAGCTGTGACCTCGTTTAAAGCGAGCTGTTTCTCACACGCAATCCGAACATGACTAAGCTTTCGTAACGCAGCATTTATCTCGTAGAAAATTCGACTCTATACCGTGCACTCGTGTATGGCATCTTTGTGTAACAAAGTACACAAACGCCTTCCTTGTCCTAATGTGAAATATTTCCACAATAATTTTATGCAGCATTACTTTATGTAACTTGCTTTGTTTTGAGACATCGGGTTACGGCATTACCTTTGACAATTCTGTGCGGTTCACCTCGTAAAAGGAGCTGAAGTGAGTGCGCATAGGCAGTGGAATAGCACCATCGGAATCACACCAACGCAGGTGTATTTCAACCCACAGTCACAGCATTAGTTGCATCAATAAACAAAATGCCCTTCTCAAACAGTCCACACGCCTTCTCTTTTTTTTTTACAGATGCATTATTGAGCTTGATCTGCTTTTTCATTCCCTACATTCCTGATCACGCGTCTTGAGTACCTTCATTCTCGGTTGCCTCACGTAGTGTTGATGGGAAATCTACCAAGAGCAGAGCGAATCCCTGCCACGTAACCGACTGACCAATCATTCCAGTAATAAGCAACTATTATCTACGCTGTAGAGCCACCAAACAGATTACGAAAGATGCGCAACAAGCGGCTTTGGCGCTCAGGAGATTATCTCAGAAAGCACGCGTAGTCATGCAGAGTTCTCGGTTTTTATTCTCTTTACTAAGTGGTTTGCCGCTCCCCTGAATACATTTCAAATTCAATTTCGATATTTCAGATAGCTATAAGATATTGTGGGGCACTTTAGCAGCCGCGGATTTCACTTGAGAGAAGAACTTTCGACTCGCATTTGACGGTACCAGGTTCGTTTCAAGAACAAGGACGGAGAGCGAGTGGTTGCTTCTCTGGACTAATCTGTAACCCCACGCTTGAAGAACGGAAGCGCTGATACTGCCGTATCTAAGATTCGCTGAAAAACAACTAGATGAAAGAAAACGCAATTACGAACCTCGGAAAAGTCAGCGTCCACGTATTGCATGAGATAGGAACAGAGGAGATTTGTTTCTTGCTCATCGCTTTCTTGATCCAGAAGGTCGCGTCGGTAACCCGCAACCACGCGCACGTACTGTGGTGCACCATCGAGGAAGGTTAGACTCCCCACGGCGGCTCCGGAAGCCTGTAGCTGCAGAGCTACCTCAAGGGCCACCGTTGCACCGTATGAATATCCCACCATGTGATACGGACCACTGGGCTGCGTTGTCAGCATTGCCTGGGCAACCGAAGAAACATGGCGGAAGTTTGGTACGTTAGCCAATGCATCGTCACACATGCAAAAGCAAAAATACATATGAAAAGATACACTATGTGGCTGCTTATCGACAGCTCCAGTTTGTTGGGCTTCTTTGAAATATCAGCGCTGTAAGCTCCTTGCTGAATACAGCCTAAGATAGCAGCTGTACTGTACTGGTTTGCGGAAATACTTCGTATCGCACAAGTAGCTTTTGGCTGCATACATGCAGTCTTTAGGCGCGCATTGAACTGGTAAAGTGTTTGCGAGCGCTCTCATGCGTATGAGATATCGGGCCTCATGCCCACGTTAGGGTCCTCCTTGAAAAGACAGCGACAATTTCTTTTTCTGCGACATTTAATACACCCACTGGGTTACTAGGTACACCAATCCAAAAAAGAGAACTTAGTTCCCTATGTATTCATTGATTTCACTTTCTGGTAATTTGATGTGGTAGTTCAATTAGGAATTTATTAAGCCACTCATATTTTTCAATCCTTATTTCACAAAATTTTTCTCGCTCATAAATAAGTAGTCTGGAGCAATACTCCTAGGCTATATTATAGGGTGTAGATTACTTGTACTTTGATGCGTGTTACATTGTTGCTAGAGTGAAAACTCTGCTACACACCTTACTTAGAGAAAAATGACATGCAAATGAAAGGCCGAGCGAAAACGAGTTCCGCAACATACTATGGCTTTCAAAACCCACTAACTCTTGAAGGAATCTTTATTTTGTGTAGAAAAGAATTTATGTGACGTCAGGTAGAGCTACCTGCAATTTGAATCTAAATTAGAATTTATATGCAGCAAACAGCAACAAAAGCAGTGCTGCGGGTGATCAGGAAAAAAAAGCTGTTTATTTAGGACAGCTTACGCGGACACGGCCACCACAGGACTGAGCAGCACGTAGAAATTCTGGAAAATGTACAATACAATACCATAATACGCGTATATACGGTACCATGCAACAGCAACGTTTCATCCAGCACGATCTAGAAATCAAACACGTGCATTAAAGAAGAAAAAAGTCGCAGTTTCTCCCGAAAGGATAAGCATCAATTGCGATAGCAAATTCGTAGAGTTATGCGGAGTAAGGGTAGTAGGTTTATCGTCTGCATAAATTTGGACACATTCGCTAACTAATTGAATTAACAAGCATGGTGTCAGCGCGCACAAGCAAACAATAGATAACACTCGATGACCGCAGACAACCACTGTCAAAACGCTGGCGTGAGCAAGCGCGACCGCACCAGCGAAGGTTCGTGCTGTCTATCGCTTCAACGGAAACTGAGCAGTGAAAGCACAGCGCATACAGAGGTAAGAGCCGTGTGGACATCGCTTTCAAGATACGGTGCGCGTGACAGCTCGATGCCGTGCAAAGTACGCAGTTGCTGACAGAGTAGAAGCCGCACCTCCTCCCTCCCGCGCTGCCTTCTTGCTTTCCTCCTTTTGCATGGGAGATTCAGTCGCCAGTTCCCCCTGCGACCGGTCGCAATATACGCATTTGGTGCCGCAACTAAACGTCGCCTCCCCTCCCTCCCTCCCTCCCATCTCCCCACGGCATTTCGCACAACGGAAGGCGTCGCGTTTGCTCTCCGCCATGTGTTCCCTATCCGTGACGCGTGCTTTCACTCGCGCATACAGCATACGGCGTGCGGCGACGATTTTATCGTCCTTGGACTTTGTACAGAACCTCACGGCGACGGCGAGGACGGCAGAAATCCACTTGGAGTGTTCATGAAATAAAATTCATGAGCCATTCCACTCTGTGAAGGTGGACGACCAACGAAGCTGTTTAGCACACGACGCAGAGGTAACACACTCGTTTGACACAATCGAGCACAAAGGATCTTCATCGGTGTTTGCCGCCCGCTGCCGCCTAATGCATTCTCGTACTGTTTTGGCCATCGCTCTTTGTAGGCGCGCTGCTGCTCGGGAGTGTGCATTATACGCGGTCGCCCCATTATGAAAGAAGTGAAATTGAAAATGGAGAACAGCAGTTTTTCTTTCGGACAAGGCACGAAGGTGCCGCTCCCCTGGAGTGAGGAAGGAAACTAGGCACGCACTAGCTTGGAACCACGACAAAGAGAAGGTGGTGTGAACGTAGACATGGCCGACGTGGGCCGCACAGCGGTAAATTTTCGGGAAACCTTTATTATCTCCGAGAGAGACTACTGGTCTTATAAATGGGGCCTAGTGATACCCAGTTTACTCTAAATGCAGATGTAAATAATGTGACATATAAGGTTTTGCTTAGAATGGAGTGATTTTACATCAAATTCGGGACCTGAACTTTTGCCCACGGAGTTGAAAAGTCCACGCAACTCTAGCCATAAACAGCTTCGCTGTAAAACGACAAGTTCAAATGAGACGTGATATCGTAACAAGTACCCACAAAGCAGCACGATATAATACATAACAGAAAAAATTCAGGGCATAACAATTGTAGCACCGGCCGACAGGCATTTTCTGCAATCAGCACTTATTCAATAGTATACTTCTCTGTTTTCATAATAAAATTTAAGTCAGTGTTTTCCTCATTGTACTTGGTGCTCGGCATTGTGAGCAACAAGACCTGTAGTTACAAGACCTGCGTATGTAGTTACAGTTTCTGCTAGCTTTTCTAACCTAACAATTATGTGATAATTATTTCCTAGTACGAGTTTCTACTGTTGTCATCATTTATAATTGTTAATTGAATGCGCCGGAAAAAAAGTTATGCTTTTTAAGAAAGCTCGCTCCATGCTCAAGGAAAGGCGCTTTTGGTATTAGGTGAATTATTTTGATTTTGTAAATGTGTGAGTCCATAGTTAATTTTGAGGAGGAATAGAACATCGTATAGCAGTATGTTGGTTGACGTAGGAAAATACTGAGAGTGATTACCCACTATGCCTTGGATACCAGACCATTAACCGGCAGTATGCTTAACATAGTCGTCCCAAGTCATGCGATCTGCAAAGAAAGGTCCCTTGTGTATGTGGCACCACATTTATCTCACTATTATTTAGTTTGATAGCAGGAAGCTGGACATATCATATCTGTTGCGTGGACGGAACAGATTTGCTTTGGCTTTAGAAAAGTTAATTTTAGCAAATTATGAATGGCCCACAGGCTTATTCTGTACCATGAATTATAAACTCCTATTACTAAGACGGCAGCTGACTTGCCAACAGTATACAAGCTCGGGTCATCAGTATATGTATTGTATTTAGTTGCTGTATCTAAATCAGTTATTTCATTTATATAGAGCGTAAAAATAAAACGTCCCAACATGCTTCCCTCAGGAACACGCGGCGTTAATGGCTTTTTTTTTCTGAACATTCACCTGCAAACTTTGCAAATTGCAACCTATTTTGAACTAAGAATAAATTAGGAGAGAAAAAAAGGTAAAGGAAAGACAAGGAGGTTAACCAGAGGTTATCTCCGGTTGGCTACCCTGTACCGGGGGAGGGGTAAAGGGATGCGAAAGGAGAGAGAGAGAAAAAATAAGTAAAGAATAAAGAATAAAAAAGGGAAGGAAAGAAAAGAAAATCACACACGCACACAACACAAAACTGTTTCTGTGGGCACTGTCACGCAGTCTGCGAAGGCGTTCTCGTGTTGCATAGTGTGAACGTTCCATCCTACGTAGCAGAGTGCAGAGTCACAATTAGAAATTAGAATAAATTAGAAAATTTCCCACTGCACTAATAAGATAATGCTCCATTTTCCTTTAAAGAGACCATGATTAATAAGGCCAAATATCTGGTATGATTACTTTACATGGCCAAACTACGTTTTGCCTCTGAGCGCCTGTCATGTGTGTAAACGTAAATATGAAGAAGGGGAAAATCACTGAGCTAATCGCCAAATAGCAGGCCAGCTTCACACACAATACTAGTTCTCATTCGCGATAAATACGAGGTGCTACCCAACAGTCCCGGGAATTCAGTCGTAAAAAATAAGTTGACCATAACGCCTAATCAGCACTTTCTTCTTCAAAGTAGTCCCCTTGAGCATGTATACAGCGATCCCAGATTTTCTGCAACAATTCGGTTCATTCGTGGAACTCTTCAGGCGACAGTGTGTTGAGGATCGCCTGCGATTCCTACTGGATCTCTTAAACAGTGCCTAACCGACGTCCTTTCAGCCTAAACTTCAACTTTGAGAACAAGAAAAAGTCATAAGGGACGAGGTCAGGTGAAAAGGGTGGGTGCAGGGTGGGTGCGGCCGCACTTTTATTTGTTTGGAAGTCAGGAACTGTCGAACAACAAGTGATGTGTGAGCGGGCGTGTTTTCGTGATGAAGAAGCCAGCTGTTCTTGCACTTCTCCGGACGTTTGCGACGAATGCGCTCTCTTAAGCACCTCAAAACGTCACAGTAAAGCTCGCTATATACGGTTTGCCCAGAAGGTACGAAATCTTTGTGGACAATTTCATGTAGGTAAAAAAAAAACTATGAGCATGGAGTTCACATTGCCGTGAACTTGACGTGCCTTTGTCGGTCGCCGGGAATTTGGCGAATTTCATTGCGACGACATCCGTTTAGTTTCAGGATCGTAGCCATAAACCCATGTCTCATCCCTGGTTATTACCCTGGAGAGCAATGTGGTATTGTCTCCTACTTGTTGCTTCAGTACTGTACACAGTACAGCTTCTGTTCGTCATTGAGCAGTCGTAGCACGAATTTTGCAGAAATGCGCCTGACGTTCACAACATGGGACAAAATTCGCTGAACTGTGCCGTACGACTGTCCCACAATGTCGCAGACATCCTTTATAGTTAGCCTGTGATTTGCAAGGATGGCCTTACGAAATTCCGCTGTCATTTCCGGGGTTACGCTCGTAGACGGGTGTCCAGAACGTTCATCGTCGTCAACACGCATTCGACCCTCTCTGGAGCATTTATGCCATAAAAACGTCCTACTTTGTCTCATGGCGTCGAATCCAAAGGTGTCCTCTAGCATAAGATGAGTTTCTGCCGCAGTTTTGCCAAGTTTAAAACAAAACTTTATCCATATTCTTTGCTCCTTGTAGTCTGCTACATTGGTTGCTAAGAAATGCGCGAAATTAGTTAGACATTGGGTTGCAAAACAACTCTTCGCAAAACAGTACTTCTCAGATGCAAATCGTTCAGCACACTGATCCGCAAGGCATACTGCTAGCTACATTTAGCGGCGGAAATGTGTACCACACACACTCAGTTTGCCCGTTTTTTTCAAAGTCCCGGAACATTTAAGTAGCATCGTGTACATGCAAATTATTGCGATATCAATTATATGGACACTCCAAAGCGGATTTCTGCCATCGGCGTCGCCATCGCCATCGCTGTTAGGTTCCGTATGACGTCAATCACGATGAAATCGTTCCCGCGCGCCGGACGCTGTATGTGCGAGTGAAAGGGCGCGAGGGACCAACGCGCGTTCTGCGCCGTGCTCCCTGAAGGGCTGCAGAATTAAGCGTCTCTTTCCTGTGTTACAATCGTCGTATATATATATATATATATATATATATATATAGAGAGAGAGAGAGAGAGAGAGAGAGCAAACGCGACTTCTTCCGTCGCGAAAAAGGCCGTGGGGGGACGGGAGGGAGGGAGGGGAGGCGACGTTTAGCTGCAGCACCAAAAGGTATTTATATAAAAAAACGTTGCGAGGCGAGAATGTGGTAAAGACTTCCGACGCTGCTCGACGAGTTTCCCGTTCTGATCTCTTCGAAAATCTCCGAGCCGCTCCCAGAGGCCCTGGCAACAGTCACCAACACCGCACGCGTTCTGTGCGAACACGGGCAAAATGGCGACGGCGTCGACAACAGTTCTGCGCGTTGCTGGTGCTGCTGCATGTCCAAGTTTATACAGCCGATAAAACTACTATCCTTACTATGTATAGCTCTCTGCTAAGTTGCTATCGCAATTGATGCTTCGCCTTTCGGGTGAAACTGCGACATTTTATGATTAGCAACTAACAGAGACCGGTAGCAATAAATATAGTGCGAGAGCGTTCCTGAGCCTTGCCCTATTCTTTGTGAGTGTCTTACCTTCAAGTAAGTCGATGCCATTTCTGTGATTGACCGCAAAGGTACGTCGGTTGTCCGCTGTAGTCCAACAGCGCGTACAGGAAGGTACCCTGCCAGCTCTGTCAAGGCACGCACATGACCCTCGATTGGATGCAGGAAGAACACTGGGCTGGATCCTCCGAGGCCATTCATTTCAACCACGAAGTTTTCATGTACTGCTTTGTCGAACAGCATGAGCCGTGGCGAGTTTGATAAGTCGACGAAGTCTAAGAGATAAAAAAAATACAGCACTCTCATGAACTTATGTGTATCATTGTCTCTACACGTATTCGTGATACACGGGTTCATTGCGTTATCTGTGTGTGGTACACAGATTGTCACTTTGTTACAGTCAGCAGCGGCAACTGATTGTACTTCCCTGCAAAACGCTCGCATCTTTGAATATCTACAATAATTCATGAAGTGGATGGAATCCATTCACGAAGTGGGCGATTGCTCTATGTCTACAAAGTTGACTGCTCCACCTCCACGACTGGATATAGTAAAATGATAAGCCTGCATTTGTACAGAAAGAAATACAAAAAGCATTTCTTCATACGAGTGCGTCTGCCGACTTTTTATCTTGCATACAAGTTTGTTATTCTTATATCTCCTGCACCTAGTTCTCTGCCACAATCAACGACGTTTGTTCCATTCCTTTAATACAGCGGACGACATCTTATCTCTGATTACCTTGATATAATTTCGACAAGAGCCACATGTGCCCTTGCTCACTCTCGAAGACGTTCTTATAAAGTGAGCTTACAGATATGTCGCCCGTACTACCACTCGTCTTGGGATCCACAAATTCGTTTCACGTTTCTTCTCCCTGTTTCATACTGCTTGACTACATTATTGGTGGCTGAATACAGAGATTATGTACCCATTATGGCAAAGACGCCTATAAAATGGAGTGCAGACCATAAGCGTTACAACCACGCATTTCATTTTCTTTTTGAACAATTGGCTCAAAAGGCACGCCGTTTCTACTGAAAGTGGTAGGCTGCTCTAACCCACAAGTTCGGAGGTGTTCTGAGAGCGCAGGTGTTCGGAGAGCGGCGAGGGTGAGAAAGGAGGTAGGCGCGCGCTGAGCAGCAAGTGGGTGGAGCTAAAGAGAGGTTAGCGATTACGTAGCGGTGGAGAGATCGAGGGAGAGTGTGCGCCGACCAGTAGTTGAGGCGGAGCTTAAGAGAGAAGTGATGTAGTAAACATGACGTGCAGGGTTCTCCTGAGCTGAAGAGAGCGTGCGCTGGCAACGGCGTCATTCTGCCGTGAGCATGGATAGGACAAAGAAGCTTCTTTCTCTCGAAGAAGAGGCGCGGCGTCAACGGCGTTGTGATGCTACTCGGTGCGAGCCATGTTTTGAGGCAACAACTCGGGAGCGGCTTCAACTACTGCGCGCAGATCCGGAATTCGGAGCAAGGGCTGCTGAAGCAAAGCGACGGAGGAGGGTTGGAGATCCAGAGTTTACAGAGAGAAGAGCTGTGTCTAGGCAACACTACGAAGAAGCTCACCGTAAAGATAGACAAATCGATATTAAAGCAAAGTTAAAGATAAGTAAAACTTCAAGTTAACACTAAGTATAAGCCAAGTTATAAGTTAAAGCTAAGCAAAAGCTAGTATAAGCCACCAGCTCCGCGGTTTCATCAGTCTTCGCGACATTATGTCTGTGAAGCTGGCTCAATTTCTTTTCCCATCAAAATGCTATTAGACGTTCCATTAGTCCTTGTCGAGTGCTGTCATCAGTTATTTTCTATTGTCACGAGCATATCTAAGCCAACTGCAGGAAAAATGCTTTGCCAAGCACGTACTAATGACCCGCTATTTTGCTCTATTAGGCGGACGGTTATCTCTTCTATAAGCTATGCGATTCGCCCATCTCCCTATCTACGACTTAAACCCTAAAAGAACATTATCCTTAGACAACATGATGTCCACTAGCAATCACTGTACGTTTCCGTTCGACCACTAGTATAGGGGTCCGTGTGTACTTTGCAGGTATCCTGCCTGTCCGATATGGCTGTGGCAGACAGTGCATTTTGGCTTTTGCAGTAAGCTAATTTACCAAACTAAAATCCCACCAAAATGAAGATGCCAAGTTACTTAATTAAGAAATTTTCAATGAATTTTATTCTTCACCTCATGGTACATACTTCAAATGCGCAATAAAGCTGGGTAATAGCGAAGTCATAAGCACTTAGAAGACGTCCCGATAATACGAGAAATTTCGAGATATTTCTTACAAAATATACCACCCAATTGCAGCAAGGTGTGCACTAAAATTTTGGGTGCCTCTATTTCCCAGCATGAAAAGAACGAAAATGCAAAGCCAAATGCATTTTTTATCGCATTACTGATACAAACATAATATAACTTGTCAATGGCTAAGCGTTCTTGTGAAGTTCATCTGATTCGACTGTCAGCAGGTTTAATATGAAGAATTTGACCTGCAATCCCTAACTGGAATAATAACATGCTAAATCTCGCTAGCGAGTAAGTAAAGCATTGTAACTTCTTTTGCAAGTCATTTCCGCACATTATTATTGCATTAAACCGCGCGGTGAGATAATTACGTCATGTCTTAGGTGCTCAATAAAAAAAATATGTTCGAAGTTAAAACAAATATATGCATGACACTGACAGACTTTTGCGACTTTGCAAGACCATGACCAGAATCTGAACAAATGAAGGAGAATTGTCGTTCCAGACACACAGACCCTCTTTTTGTGGCCTCCGAATAATTTCGGGGAAGAGAATCGTTTCAAGGTTCTCCTGGAACGTTTTAGAACCGTATGTTCGGCCTCCATAGCTCCGTCAGCCACGCAAAGCAAAATTGCTATGCTGGAGCTGTCTGCTATGAATGCGTAACCGGTTCTAATGAACGCTTTCAAGTGAGTATGTTTCTTCCTTAATGGGATCCTGAATCACCCCTCGTGCTTGTTGAAGAAACAAGTCCGCGGATAGCATACGCTGCTCTGAACATATCAGCCAAGTTTTGCAGTCGTGCGCGACGCGTGGAGCCCGCAAGCAGAGCGCGAAGTCAACTTTTTCTGAAACGCTCTCTTTTCTATAGAAGCCTGCTCCTCACTCTTTTCTGGACACTTTATTTAGTAATACGGCAGATGCCCATACGCGGCTTCTATTGGCCAATAGCAAGGAGGGTGTTTGGATAAGCGCACTTCTTACTACTGTTACTATGCATATTTACTGATTTATTGAAGCAGTTTATTAAACAGGCTGAAGTAAGCGAAAACCTGCTATCGAATTGCGATAATAATTACGCACTGCCGCAAAAAGCTGACTACTGTCTGCTGTCTGCTCACGCTCAGCCACGGCCGCCCGCGTAGGAATTAAACTTTGGCCACCCTGCTTATCGCTGTCCTAGCCGTCGGGTCTCGCTCATTTCGACTAGTTTGAGCGCTGAACTAGCCGATAACTTGGTTAAAACACGTTGACGGGCTAATTGGTTAGAATCTATGATATAATGCGTAAGTGAGACTGAACGACGACGTAGAAAAAAACAGATGCACATACACAGCGCTGTCTCTGTGTGTCTGTTTCTTTCTACGTCCTCGTTCAGTCCGGCTTACACATTCTATCATTGACTACAACCACGCGAAACATGAGGTCAGACCACACGCACGCTTGCCAGCATGCTCTCACTCCTGGCCGCTCCTAGTAAGACGCCTTGACGGACTTCTCTGCGTATGGATAGCGCTTGATGTGGCTGCTATCCATCGGTGAAGCTGGTGCAGGACAAAGCCAGTCCGCACTAAGTAGTACGGCCAGACTGGAGCATCTGAGCGCGAGTGGCTCTCAAGCCCTGTCGTGCACAAAGCAAACCATGCGCATACTACTGCAGTTGCACGTAGCTGTCTGCTATGTACAATAGATATGGCGGCCGCCACGGGATACCGCAATACATCCTCGATGAGTGCACTGCGGCTCGCTGAGGACGATCGCGTTTGGCGAGTCGTAGGCGCCAAAATCGGAAATTGTGGCATCCATGTGAACATCCAAAATGAACACTAAATTGAATGCCATGGTCACGTTCAGTAGGCGGAGCGTTGTGGGAACGCACGAATCCGCCATAGCATTCGCAGTGCAGGTCATTGAAGAAACGAAAACACCACTAGTGTTGTTTGCCAATAATTACGCTTCTACTGAACGTGCTGAAGTACTTTTTACGGCAAAGTATTTCTCAAACAGTTTATTTTAACTTCAAATGCATTTCGCTACTTCGATAAATAGTGTTTCAGGGCCCATTTGAGGACACAATTTCAACGTATAATTTTAAGCATAGAGCGCTACCATCTATTTTCAATGTTTGAAGTACCAATACTCGGCAGTTTTCTTAGAGATACCGTAAGGAACTTCAAGACTGCTGAAAGAGTGTTTCACCGGTTGCGATTGCAATCCAAACATTTTCTGTGGTACCTTAAATGCACATAAATCATTTAAATCTTTCGAGCATATTCCTCCCTATGCACAACATTCCTGCAAAGCTTCATCGATGTCCGCAAAGTATATCGCATACGGAAAATTTTGGTGCCTCGGCGGGCACCATAAAACATCCTGATTCAGAAAACTTTGAAAATTTACTGCGCGACCCACAAAGTACCTACATACCGTGGGTTGGCAAACTCGCTCATCATTCCACGCCCTCCAACTCGGGCCAACGCCTCCTACAACTACAAGCCTAGAAGGTGAGATGCGAACTCGCTACCCTTCCGTATCCTGCTCTCTGCTACTTTTGTGCCGGGGTGGTGCCGGTGGCCATCGCCTTTTGTAAACAGCCGCCCCGACGCATGATAGCCTGCTAGCGCCTGCAATCTTAGAGTCTATGCCTGCCGCAGTGCCGGCAGTGGATACGTGACTCCAAGCAGGGCGGTGGTGAGTGCTATCCCGCGGCTCCTCCTCGCAATGCGCTCCAGGCTGGCTTCTATGGGAGAGAAAGCGACGTTCCAGATATCTAGTAAAAGAAGGTGCGGCTCAGGTTGGCCAGGGTGAGCTCGAGTGAGTCGTAGACGTACGCGTCTGAGTAGGGAGTGTCTAGATGACTCCAGGAAAGCGTGAGCTTGAGTCTGAGTAAATTTAACTGAGTCTGATAGCTGTGAATCTGAGTGCCATTGCTTCGAGGTGAGTCCAACTAGTCTGAGTGTGAATGAGTCGAGTCCGACTAGACTGAAATTCTGCAGTGCTATCTTTGTGAAATTTAAGCATTATGCGTTTGTAGCTTTAGATCTTGTCGGTATTGAGTTCGCTCATTACGCCTGCGTCCAAAATTTGCTGTGGCTAAACATTATTAGGCCTGCATACTCACTCAAGGGTACACTCACACGTGCTCACATTTTCGCAGGCGTGAATATGAGCGAAAGTGAAGACAGGTATGAGTGGGTCTGACTGGAAAAGGGAGTGAGTACAGTGAGTGATGACATGCGAGCACGAACGTCTATGACTGTAAGTGAGTGTGAGTGAATCCCAATGTGAATCCGTATGACAAAGTCAGCGCAAGCGACTGTGAGAGCTAGTGACTTCCGCTGAGTTTGCGATGACGTAACTTTGCAGTTGCTTGAAAGGAAAGAAGTGTGCATGTGAATGTCATTGAGTTTACATCGATGCGAGCCAACGGAGCTTTGTACAAGTGGGCCTAATTATAGCCCCTGCGAACTGCCTGTGGCCTAAGCTTGCGAATGATGACTTACTTTCGGACACGCTTATGAATCTGTGTGAGCGCTAGTGGGTTTGAGCATGGTTGGCTGAAATTTTGGTGAGTGAGCCCAACTGGGGAGTGAGCTCGAAAGAATGAGTAAGAATGAGTCCCATCGAAAAAACGTATTTTTGACTTACTGTTAATGATTTTTGTTAATTTCACCCACCTATGCTTCCGACTTCAAAATTAGTCCGGCATATTCTTCTTTAAGACCTACTGTATTCCTACCAAAAACGTCTGTGGCGGAATCCCTTCCATCCGAGCGCACTAGGATGCTAGAGACTGCTGACCGAAGATGAAGTATTGCAGAACACGAAGCACAGGGACACTGAATATGGCAACTCAGTTCTGCGGAAATCAGTACGGCAGAGCAAGATTTGTGAAAAAAGGTCATGATCCACCTGAAAATAGCACAAAACAAATGATTTCAGATCATGACCAATTTTACAACTGTGAACATTTTGAGAGGATCGCATACGTGTTTCAGTTCTAGCGTTCTGCTAATCAAGTCCCTCGAAGCTTTTCAGAATCGGACTACACGCTTCATTGCCCATGATTATAACAGACTAGCTAGTCAAAAAATAAAGGAATCACTCTCACTTCTATACCTGCAGTCTCGTAAGGATATTGCTCCATTCAGCTTAATGCACAAAATAATCTACACTGCCTCTTTTAAGACCACACGTTCATTGAGCCGTTAAAATAATAGCACATGTTTTCAACGTGCGTCTGGCGGAACGCACGCGCTTAAAGGGATACGGACACAAAAGTTGGCGGGTGGTTTTTTGCGTTGGAACAAAAGTTGAACTGTCGAAAATAACGAGTACAAGAAGCTGCTTTGCAAAAAAGAACGCGCAACATTTTATTTGCGATTTTCTGTTTCGCCTTGCCTCCAGGCGGCCGCCGGCAGAAGCTAAAATTTGACGTCATAACACCCACGCGCGGCCAAGGTCGGCCACAGCGGTCGCAATCTTTCGGGGGTGTCGGTTCCTTGCAGCGTTTATCCTCGTCGGCGCTCCACGCAGGTGGTGCGTCTTACATGTGCATTCCTGCGTTCGTCGCGGCGGAAGGAAATGCCCAGACACTGCTGCGCCCAAGGGTCTTATAAAAGCATCGTCGGTCGTGACACGCGGTCGCACACGTTTCCTAGAGATGAGAAGGTGCGTAAACTTTGGACACGTGCTTGTCAGCCATCACGCCCAGCATGGAGACCTCTACAAAATGACTTCATTTGCGCGGACCACTTCCTCGACGATGATTATGTGACCAGCACGGTTGGACTGAAAGGCCTCGGCAACGCCTGAATCTTGACGCTGTGCCCTTGGTCTTACGAAAACACAAGGCAGAAAGCATCAGCGGCGCGTTTGAAAAGTTGAGGTGGTATAGAGGTCGTTACTGTTCTCGCTCACTTGCAGCCTTCTTCTGCAGTTGTTCACACGCAGTGTTGAAGTACACCGCAGCTGCCTCGCATGCGTGAGCTCTTGAATAAGCAAATGTAGAGTGGAAATGACTAATAATTCTTGCACAAGTGTCTGCTGCAGAGTGAAATCTTCGCGCACCGCCGCCGCGCCAGCGATGGAATCACTACGCGTGGCATAGCGCAGCTTACAACACCGACACCGCGTTCCAATGTTGACATCGCGTTCCACAACGTTGCAATGCCGACACCGTGTTTCAGCAGGCCCGCTCCGTCAATGCGGTCGCCTAGAAATCGTCAATGCGGTCGCCAATGCGGTCGCCCAGCGTCGCCCAGCCAGGTCACTGCTTCGCGCTGCAGTTCTTGCTTTGCTTAGTCATGACAACACTCTGTGACGCTTGCCCATAACGTCACACTGATTATAAAGATCATGTCGCCGCGACGGCGCACACCCGCCTCTCGTAGACTTCGCACTGAGTAAATGTAACATGGACGGCCGAAGAAATACAAGACTACCGAAGAAGAAGCGGCTCAGCTGGAATCTTGTCGTGCCGCCAGCCGAGAACGAATCCTGCGATTGCTAATCCGGAGTAACGCGCCGAAGCCGGTGCTGCTAAACGCGCCAAGGCTAGCACTAAAACCTGGAAGAAGCTAGGTCGATCACGAGCTCCGCTGTTTACTCCACCCTTGCACCACTAGTGCAAGCTGCCCACATTTTTAGATGCGAAGCAGCTTATGGTCGGGGCTATGTCACTCCCTCCCACCCTCCCTCCCTCCCTCCCTGTGCCGTGCGTCGTCCACACCCGCACTGTGCATGCGCATCCTCCTCCCCCTCCTCTCCTTGTCTCATCTTCTCTCCTCTCGGCATTACTCTTCTCCGACGCTCCTCTCCTCTCCGGATTGCGCAAAGAATGGCAACACCTGTGGCAACACCTGCGGCTCCACCTGGCGCTGAGCCGTGCTCCCTCAAGGGCTGATGATGATAAGTGGTTCTTGAGGGAAAGGGAAAGGTTGGCGCTATCTTCTGCAGCCCTTGAGGGAGCACGGCTCAGCGCCAATGGCTGCAGAAGATAGCGCCAACCTTTCCCTTTCCCTCAAGAACCACTTATCATCATCATCATCCTGCGGCTCCGCGCGCGATAATGCGAAGCTGCTCAATTAGGTTAGAGGCGCGACGGTAGGCGCTGCGTACTCCGCATGGGGACGCCACAACGCGCACAACTGTTGTCGACGCCGTCGGCGTTTTATCCGCGTGCGCACCGAACGCTCGTGGCGTTGGTGTCTGTTGCCGGTGCCTCTGGGGACGGATCGAAGGTTTTCGACGAGATCAGCCATTACTCGTCGATCAGCGTCGGAAATCTTACCTACGCAACGCCACGATGAGTGCCGCGGACAGCGCCAGCGTCAGCGCCAGTGTCAGCGCCGTGGTCGACCCCATGGCTGCTTCGCATACTACTCAGGGTTCCCCGACGGGAAGATGGTGTAATTTTTTATTGCGATAGCAATTATATGGACACTCAAAAGCAGATTTCTGCCGTCGGCGTCGCCGTCGCCGTCGGCGTCGCCGTCGCCGTCGCCGTCGCCGTCGCCGTGAGGTTCCGTATGACGTCAATGGAGATGAAATCGTGGCCGCGCGCCGCCGAACGCTGTATGTGCGAGTGAAAGGGCGCGAGGGACGCGCTCTTTCACGGGGAGTGAACGCACGGCGGAGAACAAACGCGCGTTCTGCGCCGTGCTTCCTTAAGGGCTGCAGAAGTAGGCGTCTCTTTCCTCCTTTACAATCACCATATATGTAGAGCAAACGCGCCTTCTTCCGATGCGCGAGAGGCCGTGGGGGAGGGGGGGAAGGGGGAGGGAAGGGAGGCGACGTTTAGCTGCGGCACCAAGTGCCTATTTATATCAGAGGCTCCGGCAACAGTCACCAACGCCGCACGCATTTTGAGCGAACGCGGGCAAAATGCCGACGGCGTCGACAACAGTTCGGCGCGTTGCCGGTGCTGCTGCATGTCCAAGTTTATACAGCTGATAAAGCTAATATCATTACTCCGTATATCTCTCTACAAATTTGCTATCGCAATTGATGCTTCACCTTTCAGGTGAAACTGCGACAACTTTTTAGGGGAGAAGCTCCTTAGGGCGTGGGATGTCCTTCCTCCGATGTAGTATGTAGCCACCTGTAGTTTTACGAAGTGTTCACTAGATGGCGTTCTGGTTCCGGTTCCACTTTGCGCGCGTTCGGTACGAACGCGGGCAAAACGCCGACGGCGTCGACAACAGTTCTGCGCGTTGCTGGTGCTGCTGCATGTCCAAGTTTATACAGCTGATAAAACTACCTTGAGTGGACCCTATGGCTGCTTAGCATACTACTCAGGGTTCCCCTACGGGAAAATGGTGTCATTTTCTCTCTCGTTCCCGACGCGCTCTCTCTTTATCTCTCGTCCGTAGCTGTGGTTTACCCGAATGATCCCCCGGTGCTTCGCCCACTCATCATCATTCACTTCGTGGATATGCTGTTATTTTTTTTGTATAAACATTGTTTTCTGCTTCTATTTGATTATTGTATAATGATTATTTATTATGCTTTAACAGCGCATCTAATTAAGCTCTTGGTTAGGCCGTGTAGTACGAACAAAAAATTGCGCCTGGCGATGACGCCACCTCGCCTTGCCTAGCAACCACCTCGCGCAAAGGCGTGTGCTTCGCTTCCTCTCCGTGCCGTGCTCATGTTGCCTTGACATGGGACGTTAAGGAGAAGGAAGGAGAGCATGCGCGGGGCGCGCGCTAAGCTCGGGAGAGAGAAAAAAATGTGGTTGATCCCTCTTATATAGGAATCGGTATAGAACACGAAAGTGAAACGTGTCTTCACAGAAGTAGTGTAATGTTTATTGCACATTGATATATAATGTCTATTGGTGTTTTGTGGCTAAAGCGCCCTTAGGCGTTGATGCACCCACGCTGACGCCTGGTGGCACGTCTCCTCCATCACGACTACCAACGTCGATGACCATGAGCAACCGTCGTGCATATGGAAGCTGCACTACGCTGCACACGCTAGCACAACGCGAAAGACGAAGCACGTAACTGACACACTAATACAACGCGCAAAACAAAGCACGTAACTGAATCGTCACCGAGTCAAATCAGCGCGTACAGCGCGTCGTAATTGCAGCCTCCGCGATCAACTTCAGAAACATTTTCAGAGCTAATTGCGGAGGCCACGCTCCGCTATGCTGAGTACGGTGAACGCCACCTAAGTGGCGTTGGTAGTGCTTCTTGATGCCAGCGTCCCTTCGAATGCTGGCATCGAGGCGTCGTAGTGCTGAGACCACCGAAGCGTTCACTGTCGGTGCGCGTTAGTGTCATAATGCAGTACTTCTCTTTTCTGCTCGTAGGCGGCGGCACCGCCCCGAGCAAGAGCGCGGGTACACGGAGGAGTGTTAGATATATAAGGCGCGTCTGTGTAGCTGTGTGCAAATGCGTTTGTGGCGCAATGGGTTAAACGCTCGGCGATCTATCGTCGCGGACCGAGAGGTCGTGGGTTCGATTTCCAAATTTTGCATGTTTGTGGAACTTTTTCTTCTGGTTTCTTTCTTTGTATTATGTTCTATGACGTATTTCCGTGACGGAAATACGTCAGTGAAGTCTTGGTGGACCCCGGCATAAAACACTTTCGTGTTAAAAAATGAGCGAGAGATAGAAATAAATTTTCGCTGCACCAACGAGGCAATGCGCAGAGCTGCTGCCTACGCCATCCGCGTTTTCCTGCGTTCGCGCCGAACGAGCGTGGTGTACGTGACTGGAGCCGGCGCCTCAGGCCGTGGCTCGGCAGTTTTCGACTAGCACCGCCCCGGAAAGTGTGGAGGCGCAGCTTGGACGTGACGTCACCGGGGAGATAAAGCTCGGAGCCGCCGCCATGGTGGCAGAACTCTCGTTGACTCTGCGGCGAGTACTGTAGCCTTGACATGGGACGACCAAAAAGATCCGGACATTCGAAGAAGAAGCCGCTCATCTTGAAGCGCGTCGCGCGGCCAAGTGAGAATCTTCGCGTCGGCGTCGAGCCGATTCGGAATGCCTTAGCATTTCCTCTGTAAAACTTTCCCAGCAAACAGCACATAGCATTTCCTAGCAAAACTTAGCCAAGCCTAATAAATTTTGGAAGAAGCTAGGTCGATCACCAGCTCCGCTGTTTACTCCAGCCTTGCACCACTAGTGCAAGCTGCCCACATTTTTTTTTTCTTATATACTCGTATGTATGGTTTTGCTTACACGTTTATGTTATCGTGTGTTTCGTTCAATTCTTTTTTCGCCGTCTTCAATATTGATTCAGCAAACATTTTTCCTATTCAAAATTAAAGAATTTTACTACGCCTTGTACCATTCACTTGAGTTGTTTATTGCTGTAACACATCAACCCCCCCCCCCCCCCCCCTTCGCGCAATGTTCCAGGCCCTGGAACCTGTGAGGTAAATAAATAATTAAATAAATAAATAAATAAATAAATAAATAAATAAAATGTAACCGCCTCCTGCGCTGCATTCAATGTTCTCCTCTTACCTTTTTCCTTGCGTGTTGTGTTGGTGTTTCTAGAGGCGACGTTACTCGCACAGCCAGTATCATTGAGTGTACGCAGCTCGTTGATGGTTAGTTGCCGGATCTGTTGCGTAGACAGGACTAGATCAAAGTCTCTCTCCAGTGTCTGCATCACCTCGACAGCCATGAGCGAGTCCATGCCATGCTCGCTCAATGTAACGTCCGGGTTCAGACTTGATGGGTCGCTGATGCCTGCAACAACGTCGTCATTCGCTACATGCACTTGTAGCTAGGGTTTATTACTTGTTCGAGGCTGGACTTGCAGTAAACACAGGCACTGACTAAGGTGAAAAGATATCGGCTCATTCAAACGTTACCGTTGCTCATAAAACCAATGAATGCCGAACACACACGGACCAGGACAGAACTTTTTTTAATATGCACATCCCACGCACAGTGGGAATCAATCTAAGCGAAGCTTTGTACGCTGTTTGTTTTGACGATAATTAGCGGCGGTGTTGGTGGTGAATGTGTCATTTGTTGAGCGTTTAGTGCAATACGAGAGTGGTGGGATGATCTTAAACGTCACCTTCTGAGCAACACCGCTGTTTGTCTGCGTAGTCCCCAGAACACGCAGGGAGACGGGTTTGCTAGAGGCGTTGTTGTGCGTCAGTGCTAGAATCTCTGCGTAGATTGAGCATTATCATTGCCTCACATTGCACATCGCATCGTTACAGACGTGTGTGTACACAAGAACATTTCCTCCAGAACGGCTAGTCAGCAAGAGGACTGCTCTTGCACGTTCGGCTGCTGAAGAGGAGTGTACGGACGTTTTACATACGGTCGCGGCAGCGCAGCGTGCTTCACCACCACGTCTACCGGCAGAGACGTCAGCTCCAAGCACTCTATTCAGGCTATGCACGATTGTAATGTTTGCGCTATCACAGCCCAGCACGCGACCTCCATAGCTCAGCAGCAGAATTTATGTCGCACAGGAACACACGCACAGCCCGGACCAAACGCTCAAACAGTGAAATGCCGCGGCAGCTGCGCCGACCAGGATGCGTTTAAGGATGCGCGGAGGTGAGCGCCATCTGGGGGTGTTGCAAGAAAGTCAGCGGCGCGTGTGAGCAACACCATAGCAGCGCCAGGAAAGTGGGGAGAAGAGGCGAAGAAATCTTTGTTTTAATAAACCAAAGTAGAGCGACCAAACCAAACGAGTGTCACTCTAGGAGGTTCAACCTTCCTTGAGGATCGAAGCTTCTTCACAAAGCGCACCTTATAGCACCTGTAATACGACGTTATGGCTAACCATTAAAGGGACCCTGAAACGATTTTCACGATTTTGTACAAACGTACTGAGTCGTTAGAGTAGGTCCTTCTGATCATTAATTGACGCATCTAAGCGCTCCACGTAAAGCGTGTAATTTATTATAAGGTTTTAAAATGTACATCGCTACCGATTGCAGCATGCCAAGCGGCTGAGTGTTGTGCCCAGATTACGCGATTTGTCCAGAATACGTCACTGGGCCAGCTATCCGATTGGCTGCCCTGGGCGCGTCATCGATAATTTTTCCAACATTATGGTGAACAAATTCTGTACGTAATAGTTTAGATGTTAGTTAATTTGTTTCTATAAAAAGAAAGTAGCAGAAAGAGAATGCACAAGGACATGTATCCCTACACAAAAAGCACTTCCGGCCTACAAGTGTCGTCTGCTTGTGTTACAACGCGCTCCGTGTTGACGACAGCTGCGCGGTCAGTGTTGGTCTTATTCTTTCTTTTCGCAAGCACCATGGTTCGCCCTTGTGTTATGGGCTGCAAACGTAGCGATCGGCGACATGTCAAGCTGCGACATCGTGCCCCGCTGCAAGGCAGCAGACGAGCGGAGTGGCTGCAGCGCATCGGACTGACGGTATCCGAAACGGCGCCAGTATCTACGCGTTTACCGCCGTCACTTCACGTCGAAGGATTGCCACAATAGAATTTGGCTTGTCCGGTATTCAGGTGAACTCAAGCGAAGTGTACTGGCTGTTTTACCACGTTTTACGTGTTGAACGGAGAGGCAAACGTGAACTGCTTGCACGGTGCAGCCACCTGGCGGCACAAAGCTCAACCAAAGACACAGCTAATATAGCAGTAACCAAGTTTTTTTCTACTTTGCTGCTGGCTCAAATTTTTGGCAGGAGAGTAATCTTGAACACGTTGTTTTTTTATATGTTTCAAATGTTTTACACTTGGTTACAGAAATATTAGATCTGTATTTGGCTGTTTAAGCTCTGCGCACACCAGATGGCTGGACCGTGCATGCCGATCAGGCCGCTCACGCACGTCTACGAAGCTCCTTCATCTCTGCGGTATGGAGAGGCTTTAGTTCACGCCTCTGGCTATCCGTCAAAACACCCAGCCCGCCTGTGGTTACCGGCATACCGGACACGCTCGGCGCTGCGACAGAACGCTCGCAACGCACGCTGCTTGATCGCTCCCGCAGGGGATCGACGGCCGAGCGGCTAACGAAAGGGTTGGAGAGCCTTCGCGCACTGGCTCCAGGATAACCGGAAGTAGACGACAACGTACGTCACAACATGACGTAGAGCCACCGAAGGGGGAGCTTAGCCCCGATCACTCGGCGAACTAGTTGAGGAGGAAATGCATGGCTAGGGAGGAGGGCAACTTGTAATCGTCTGTAGTTCTCTTAATATGAGACGCTTTTCTTAAATTGTGACGCGAATGTTTTACTGTAGATGTATCCTACACGTCTACAAAATTTGTCCGAACCGTTTCAGGGACCCTCTAAGTTGAGATAGGCTGCCTCAAGGCATACAATAAGCTCACGTTGGTAAAATCACGCACAGATCCAACGAACTGTGGGAACCAATTTTATGCGAAGCATTTTGCTGGGACCTGGCTATACAGCATTGTTTGGGTTTCCGCAAAACGATGTCAGGTCATCTAACGTGTACCTGTTAATTGAGTAGTTGTGAGCGTGGGTCTCGAGCATAGGTGTGTGTGACGACAGCGCCACGACGAAAACCACGTTGTATACGATCGTATGACAGGAATGACATGGTGGCTATACGCCTGCCATTCGACGCCAGCCTATCACATTGCGATAATCGACTTTTTCAGAGGTAGTGGACGAACGTAAGCGAGGCAAACACGGTTTGTTACGTCATCAGCGACTACGTGGTGCAGATATGTACAGTCGTACGCATATACACATGACTATTTCTGGTTGTTATGTGAAAACGACGACGTCATTAGTACTTCGGTGAAGAAGTGTTAAAGCTTGATTAACTTGGGCGATCATGAAATCTGCACAACGTCGCGGAATTTATACGTAGCGTAAGCTGCTACGAGAAAATTACTGGGCAAAGTGGGCCGGTCCTGGCGTTAGCGCAGTCTAACACGGCACGCCCCAAAGCGCGGGTTGTAAAATAAAAAGAAGACAAAGTGGCACGGGGTACACGCGCCGAGATCGTGCAGTCTAACACGGCGGTTCAAAGCGCGAGCTGTCAGAAGGAAAGAAGACGACAAAGTGGCAAGGGGAGCCAAGTTTCACGTATATTTCAATATCTTATACCTTCTAACTTAACATTATTTAGATTGGTATGGGTGCCCGGTCACAAAGGATTAGTTATCAATGAATAAGCTGACAGCTTATCGGGAGCAGCCCTTAGTGGTCCAATCCTTCCGATTCTTCCTGTATCAGCTTAAATAACCGCGGCTAGGTTCAGGAGACGGGCAGTCATGCAAGACTCTTGGAACCTGCCATTAATAACCCTAACTGATTATCGACACCTCCTATTTCCTTGGACCAGAAAATTCTTCCATAATAGAAAACTTGAAGTCCTCTTTACCAAATTCAGATGTCACATTCCTACATTAAAGTTTTATCGGCATCGATCTGGCGCCCTCCTCCTTGGGCTCATACTGTTGTGAAGACGAAACAATAGAACGCTTCTTCCTGTCATGCCGCCGCTTTTCCTCATTAAGAAAACACGCTCTAGAAGAAAAATTTCACAGTGTTGGATTGAATATTACGATACCCAATATTCTATATTTTGGTGCCTCTTCTCACGGACATTCTCATAGGGATGTTGGTGCAGCTGTTGTGGGATATATAATTGAATCAGGACGATTTCCTTGTTGAATTCTTAAATTTTATGTGAATAAATTTCTTTAGTCATTCAAAATTTTTCAAAAAGTGATCCTTATTAGACTCCGATTTCCTTCAATCGCCCGATTCTTTGCCAATCCCCCATAATGGGTATGAGCCACTCTCGAAGGCAAGCAAGCGGGTTCATGCGCCGTGTGTTTCAAAGAGCTGGCTGGCTGCCTTTGGAACGCGAGAAGCATGCGTGCGATCGTGCCCAAATGGTTAGTGCACTCGTCTGCTGCGCTCGACGGCAGAGGTTCAATTACTTCATCGCTCACACATTATTCCATTTTTCTTACAGCGAGGCAAGAGCGCAACCTACCTACCGCAAGCTGCCATGAATGAGCCAAACAATTCTTCGCAATAAATACTCCATTCCCTGACTTATAGCGGCAACTCCTGCCTTCGCAGAAGTTCTAAGGGGTAATGTTAGAAGTCAGTGTCATACTATTGTTTGGCTCACATTTTGGAGCAACAAAGTGCTGCGACACACAATGCCTCTAATGAAGCTTAAAAGACCCCTACCTTGCCTCTGCGAATTTAAATAAGCGCTCCTATTATTTAGAACACGCTGTGTCGACCATCTCTAGATCGCATGGCAACGCTATGCCCTGCTGGGAAGGTACAATTTTAGAACAAAAAGAAACAGCCCCATGCTTTTTTACGCAATTTCTTAGTTCCTTGGGCATGACGTCACCAGAGCCAAAGCTGTCAATTGACCTATCGATTAGCGACGAGACCACCAACGTGACGAGAAAGCTATTGTGTGTTCTAAATGCCAGCGGGGTCTCGGCCACTGTGCGGTGCTTATCCTTCCGTGAAGCTTCCGTTCAGTCGGCGCCACGCGCAAGTCCTATCATATAGCTGAAGGATGGAGTGTGCCTTCTTCTGCGGCTCTTACGCCTATTCTTAGCATTCCCTGAACGGCACCTAGTTGGTGAGCGAGGATGAGATTGCGCCCGCAGAGGAGCTTGCAACAGCAAGCGAGAAGCCGCGACGGCTGCGCCTTCATTCATTAAATTCCTGAAACATTGCTATTGCGACATCATTTCACAAAATGCTCGCGCATGTATGTTCACTGTGCGTTGGTACACAACACCTACATTGTCGAGACAGAGTGGTTTGGCAACCCGTTAAAACACCTTACGAGCCACGTTCAGGTAGTATGACACCGCTATAGCACCAGCAGCTACTATCTTTACGACCACGTCAAGCAACGAACTCACGGTATTCGGTATAGAAATTTCGCCTCACCAAGAATGCGTGCAACAGGATGCGCAGGATCATGCTTCTTCTTGCTGTCCTCCTTGGTGGACTGATGAGGCTTCACATAGCTGGAAACAATAGTTCGCCTTTGACTCAAGAACCGGTCCATCGCTGAAATGCAAGAAGCGATCCGTTGTGGTACGAGCCCATAGCTCTCGATATCCGAAGTTATTGTCTGGTGGAAAAGGCCGACATCATCAATGGGGCCCCACTGGATGGCCAGCGCTGCAAACAAAGAACATGTCGTCGTTGATTTACCTTGGTCTACTTAATGAATTCTATATAAGAGCAAGCCATAGCTTGGGGCAAACTCCAAATGCTCTATTCATACACATTTAAAACGCAGATAAGCTTTCATGAGACGACCACTGGACGGTACGTGTGGAATGAAATTTATTTTACGTTTGAGAGAGAAAGTAAAATTACATTGACTATGCAAAATAGTTTCATTTCAGGACTAAAGGTGGTTAACTGCCTGTGTGTTCAATGTGCTTTATTTTGTCCTAGCGTTTGCCTGTGCTGAACCACTTTAATTCAGGATGAATCAAGGTGCTCACATCGGCCCCTTGTCGAGTACGTTTATATGAGGAACTGGAATCTTTCACCAAAAATTGCCTAAATTGGTACGTTTAAAAAAAACGAAGCACGGAGTTAGTAAACCTACAAATCTGCCTTAAAGACAGATATCGCAGTTCTGCAAACTGAATTTCTTAGAGTTCGACTCGAAAGCAGAAAGCTGATACATGAATTTACAGCCTATGTGAAATTGTTATAATGCCTTTGAAGGTTTTCCAAAAGTCTCTGTCACAACGTAGAAGTACACTTCAGAGGGGTGTATACTACATCAATTTTCTCCGCTTTAGATTTATTATTCTATGTATATCAGAGTATCGTGATACCCTTTTTATTTCTGAGTTACAGCGTCGCCAACCTCATACTGGAACTTGCCTTTTTTATTTTTCAATATTTACCAATTTGTGCGGGTAGGGTGAAAGCATAAATTAACAATCTGCTTTCTACAGTCACTAGCATTTAGTGTTTCCTTTTGTATGCGACACACATCCTCAAGTTCAGTGCAGTAATTGCCAGAAAAAACAATTTCTCCGGTCTCATGCGTTTAGATAGCAACTCCTGAGCTAAAACGTCCTGTGTCATCCCATAAAATAGGATCAGTTTAAGTGATATGTGCATTTAAAGTACCAAACAGTCATTTCAATAAGCATGGATAGGTGGACAAGATGGGTCGTATATACAGGGTGTCTGTCATGAAGCTGCGTGGTTTCAAGTACAGGTTATTTAAATAAATACAAGCTCAATGATAGAAGTCATCAGAAATGGTGAAGCCGCTTCTAAAGGTGCACAGCAAACAAACTATATTTAAAGCACACAGGGCAAGCAAACGGAAAACACAGACAAGAAAAAGAGCTGAAGTCCATGCAAGCATTCAAGGTACTACATGAGGAGAGTTCACCAGTGAAGTGGGCACGATGTACAGTCAGGGCGAGGAGCGCGCGAAGGGCAGAGTGATGATGATTGTTGGAGTTTAGTGGCGCAAGGGCCAGGTATGGCCAAAGAGCGCCATGACAGTATTAGTTCGTATCAAGACGATGGTAATGGCTTGTTAGTGGTAGATGAATAGGGAATTATATGAACATTAGATGTGGCATGGCTGTAAAGGGGCCTAAAATCAGTCGCTGTAAATGCGTAAAATCTATAAGTAATAAGATTATGGCAATGACTGATTATGTGTACTATGGACATGAACAATGCATTGCGAAAGAATGATACGAGTTACAAAAAATTTAAGATACAAGAATTGGCCAGAAGCACAAGTGCCTAAACAGAGCCCTTGAAACACAAGGGCCTGGAGGCATGTGCAGTTAAAAAACTATCGCAGCAACATCCTCTAGAGAGAGGATGCACTACGAACTTATTGGGCTAATAACATGTAACACAACATCTTTCAAGAAAGCAAGGACTGCGTTGGTGCTAAAAAGTGGTTCTTTACCGAGAAACATAGCGGGATGCAGAGGGACACAATAGCGATATGCGAGAGGAAAATGTTTCTTTCTTTCTCTTTCGGCTTCCCGACACTCCAAGAGGACGTGGAGGACGGTGAGCCTGTCGCCACATCTACCACATGTTGGAGGATCATTTCCATTCAATAGAAAATTGTGAGTACCATATGTGTGTCCTATTCTGAGACGACAGAATAGGACATCAGTTCGTCGTGTTTTAGTTGTACAGGGCCAGAACCCTAACTGTGGCTTAATCAAGTGGAGCTTATTAGTTGTTTCAGCGTCCCACAGACGCTGCCAGTGGCCTCGCAGTTTCCTTCGCAAAAAAGGCTTCAGATCTGTGGAGGAAATAGCAGCGGCAGGATTAATAGCTTGCGATGTAGTTGATGTGGCCAACTGGTCTGCTAGCACATTGCCCTCGATGCCTCTATGGCCAGGCACCCAGCATATTATTACATGTCTACGAGATTGGTAAATGTTACACAAGAGTGAGTAAAGCTCGATAACAACAGGATTCTTATGCTTTTGTAAAGATGTTAGCGCTTTTACAAGACTCAACGAGTCTGTGAGTATTATTGCCTTTTGTAGTTTCAATTTCTCTATATGCTTCACGGCAGACAGTACTGCATAGGCTTCTGCGGTGAAAATGCTTGTTAGGGGGTTCAATACGTCGGATTTAGAAAAAGAGGGGCCAACCGCGGCGTAAGATACGCCAACATGGGACTTGGATGCGTCGGTATAGAATTCCGAGCACGAGTACTTAGATTGAAGTTCGCGGAAATGCATTGCAATTTCGAGGTCGGGAGCATGCTTTGTGACCTCTACAAAGGATAGATCACATTCTATCACCTGCCACTCCCAGGGCGGTGACAGCTTAGCTGGAGGCATTAGGCGATGTTCTAGAAGTGGGACATCCATCTCTTCGCTAAGTTCTCTTACACGCAGTGAGAAAGGCCGCCTCATAGAGGGTCGGTTATAGAAAAGCGTTGAACACTTCAAATCATTAAGGGTTGTAAAACAAGGATGTTCCCGATCGGAGTGCACTTTGAGAAAATAGGTGAAGCTGATGTATGTTCTCTGGAGGTGGAGTCACCACTCATTCGATTCCACGCATAAACTTTCGACGGGGCTTGTTCTGAATGCGCCAGTGGCCAGGCGGATACCTAGATGGTGGACAGGATCTAGCATTTTTAGCGCGCTAGGGGCGGCAGAGTGATATACTACGGCACCATAGTCCAATCGTGACCGAATGAGGCTCTTGTGAAGATGAATTAAACACTTCCTGTCGGTGCCCCAGGATGTGTGAGATAAAATTTTCAGTAAGTTCATTGTTCTTAGGCATTTCGCCTTGAGATGTTTTATGTGGTTGATGAAAGTAAGCTTACAATCAAGTATGATGCCTAAAAATTTGTGATCTTTGTTTATAGGTATTTGTTGTCCATACATTTCGATAGTGGGATCTGCAACGAGACCTTTCTTCCTGGTGAAAAGAACACAAGAACTTTTGTGGGGGTTTATTTTGAACCCGTTTTCGTCTGCCCACTTTGACACTTTGTTCAACCCCTGCTGTACCTGTCTCTCGCACACTGCGAGGTTACAGGACTTGAATCCTGTTTGTATATCGTCCACATAGATGGAATAAAAAATAGCGGGTGGTAACGAAACACAAAGCGTGTTCATTTTAACGATAAAGAGTGTGCAGCTGAGCACGCCTCCCTGGGGTACACCAGTTTCCTGCACAAAAGGTCGTGATAGAACATTGCCAACTCGAACACGGAATGTGCGATTCAGCAGATGACTTTCAATCATATTTAACATATTACCACGTATACCAAAGTGGGAGAGGTCTCTCAGTATTCCAAACCGCCATGTGGTGTCATAGGCCTTTTCCATGTCTAGGAATACAGACAGAAAGAACTGTTTGTGAACAAAAGCTTCGCGTATCTGCGCCTCGATACGTATCAAATGGTCAGTGGTGGACCGACCCTCGCGAAAGCCGCACTGGTATGGGTCAAGCAGTTTGTTTGATTCAAGGAAATGTAATAGGCGACGGTTTATCATTTTTTCGAAGACTTTGCAGAGACAGCTTGTTAGCGCTATCGGCCGATAACTCGATACAGACGATGGATCCTTCCCCTGCTTCAGGATAGGGATCACTATGGCCTCTTTCCAGGCAGAGGGGATCTCGCCGGAAATCCATATAGAGTTATACAGACAGAGAAGGGTTTTCTTCGTTTCAGAGGGCAGGTTCTTCAACATTTCATATAATATGCGGTCAGGGCCTGGGGCAGATTGGTTGCAACAGGCGAGTGATGCCTGAAGCTCTGCTAAAGAGAAAGGCAAGTTATAAGGCTCGTTCCCGGTGCTCTTTCGGTCTAGTTTTTGTTTTTCTATTGCTGCTTTGTGTTTTGTAAATTCTGGGGAATAGTGCAATGAGCTGGACACATGTTCAAAGTGTGCACCCAGGTGGTTTGCTTGGTCTTCCAAGCTGTCGCCCTGTGTGTTTACCAAAGGGAGTGAATATGTTTGTCGTCCTCTCACCTTGTTAACCCTGTTCCAGACTTTGGCCTCATCTGTATACGAGTGTATACCTGATAAAAACTTCTGCCAGCTCTCTCTTCTGGCCTGTCGGCGCGTTCTCCTGCCTTCGGACTTTACCTTCTTAAAATTGATAAGATTCTCCGCAGTAGGAGAATCGCGTAGCAACCCCCACGCTTTGTTCTGTTTTCTACGAACGTTCCTACATTCGTCGTTCCACCATGGGACACGGCGTTTGCATGCCGCACCACTTATTTCGGATATGCATTTAAAAGCGGCATCAATTATGAGGGAAGTAAAATATTCCACAGCAGCATCATTTCCTAACGAAAACATGTTGGCCCAGGAGATGCTACTAGTAAGATTTCGAAATTTCTCCCAATCGGCTGTGTCAATCTTCCATCGAGGGGCTTGTGGTGGCGGCTCAGTTTTGGTTGTTCGCAGTAGTATTGGGAAGTGATCGCTCCCGTACGGATTTTTGGTAACTTCCCATTTAAGTTCAGATAATAGAGACGGGGAAGCTATGCAAAGATCAATAGAAGAAAAGGTTCTGTTTGCGAGACAGTAAAATGTAGGTTCCTTCTTGTTCAGGAGACACGCGCCAGAGGAGAAAAGAAATTGTTCAACAAGACGACCTCGCGCATCCATACGAGAGTCGCCCCACAGACTACTGTGCGCATTGAAATCGCCAAGAACAAGATAGGGTTCTGGCAATTCATCTATAAGGGACTGAAATTCATGTTTATGTAAGTGGTAATGGGGGGGTATGTAAAGTGAGCAGATGGTGATGAGCTTGTTTAGAAGAACAAGTCGAACTGCCACTGCTTCAAGGGGCGTTTGTAGCTGCAAACGTTGACATGCTATGCTTTTGTGAATTACAATGGCAACACCGCCTGATGATGCGAGAGCATCATCGCGATCTTTACGAAACGTATCATACTGTCGGAGAAAATTTGTATGTTTCGATTTTAAGTGCGTTTCCTGTACACACAGCACTTTTGGATTGTGTTGGTAAATAAGTTCTTGGACATCGTCGAGGTTCCTAAGAAGGCCTCTGACGTTCCATTGAATGATTTCTGTATCCATAATTAAAGTAAATTGGTGCTGTGTGTACTAAAAAAGGAAATGTTGCTTTAGATTACAGAGCCCTTTCCAGGCCCTGTAACGCGGGATTTGTCCTTTCTGAAGCGGTCGAGGGAACCTCGCCGCTCCTTAGGCGCTTGGTGCGCCGTCGGGATGGGTGTGGTGTCCATTGCTTCTTGTGAAGCGCCGGACACGCGCTCTTGCGAGCGAGAAGTTTCGCGGGAAAGTCTCCCCTCGAAGGACGAGGCATTCGCGCCCACCAGCCCTGAGGTCGATGGTGCTGCCTTTGGGCCTGAGCTGCGCCGGCTGTTGCTAGCGCCAGCAGGGGCCGATGAGGGTGAGGCAGCCTTGACTGCACCCACCGTGGGAGCTGCTGGCGGGCCTGCGGGTTCGCTACGCGAAGCGCAGGCTGCCACCGAGGACTGTTGTTGTGCCGGCAACCCTAGGGTAACCGGGCCTGTTTGCTGGTTGGGTGGAGTAGGCTTAGCGCCTTCCACCCTGGGGGCAGAAGCCACAAGCGACAGCTCGCTGCGTGCGGGCTGTGCAGGTGGCATTAGCCGCTGCGACGCTGCCCCTTGACGCGCCACATCAGCATAAGTAGTCGTGTGGAATGGTGAGCACCTTTTGCGTGCTTCCCTGAACGATATGTTTTCACGGACTTTCAGTGTTATAATTTCCTTCTCTTTTTTCCAACTTTGACAAGACCGGGAGTACGCTGGATGCTCACCATCGCAATTAACGCAGTGAGGTGTGGCCTCGCAATTGTCTGAGGCATGACCTTGTACTCCACACTTAGCACAGGTGAGTCGACCACGGCAGCTCTGCGAGCCATGGCCGAATCTTTGACATTGGTAGCAACGCCTAGGGTTTGGTATGTAAGGTCTTACAGCTATCTTTGTGTAGCCTGTTTCAATGGTTTGTGGCAATTCGCTCAATTCAAAGGTAAGTATCAGATGTTTCGTGGGGATTTCTTTGTTGTCCCGTCTCATAACAATGCGCTGCACATTCGTGACGTTTTGCTCCTTCCATCCTTCCAACAGTTCAGTTTCAGATAGGTCGATGTGGTCTGCTTCTGATACTACCCCCCGTACTGTGTTCATGGACCGATGCGCTGAAACGGTAACTGGGACATCACCAAAAGTAACAAGTTTGCCGAGTCTATTGTATTGTTCTTTGTCACGTAGTTCAAGAAGAAGGTCCCCGCTTGGCATTTTGGTGACCTTGTAGCCAGGGCCTAGCGTGTTGGTCAAGCTTTTTGCAACTACAAATGGGGATATGGTTCTTGCTAGTTTTTCGGTTCTTTGACTATGTACTACTTGGAATCGAGGGAAAATGTCTTTTGGTCTGGTGAACAAGTTCAGAATATCATCGGTGCGTCCCCTCTTCTGAGGGAGACGATCTAGAAGTCGGGGAAAAGCGGGTGTTCCCATAGCAGTTTGGTGTATTTTGGCAGCAATGGCAGCCACCCACCACGGAGTCCAACAAGGGGACGCTGCAGCACTTAACGTGTAAGGCTGCAGGCGCCAGCCGTACATTGCCGCTATAACCTTATATATAAACCCAAGCGAGGGCACCTACACAAGGTTAACCCAAGCCGCCTGTGGAAATTGAGGAAGTAACAGAAGAGAAGAGATGACAGGACAGTGAAGACAGAAAAATAGAGCAGAGAAAGATCGGAGAGGGGGACAGGAAAAGGCGACCACCGATTTCCCCCGGATGGGTCAGTCCGGGGGTGCCGTCTACGTGAAGCGGAGGCCAAAGAGGCGTGTTGCCTCCGCCGAGGGGCCATAAAGGTCCGAACACCCGGCATCGGCTCAACCCCCAGGATCCTCTTTTCCCCGGACACGGCTAAGCCGCGCACGGCTACACGCGGGAGGGGCCAACCCCCATGTGCTCGGGTCCGTGGTGTCGCAACACACCAAACGCCTGCTGACGCAGACGCCCCTGCGGGGGAAGGGCAGAGTGGTGCACGTAATGAATGAATGAATGTGTGTGGTTTAGTGGCGCAAGGGCCAGGTATGGCCAAAGAGCGCCATGCCAGTGTTTGTTAGTTCGCAGTGAAGTGATGAATTCTGAGAAGTAGATGTGACGGGGCTGTAAAGGGGCCTAAAATAATCGCTGTAAAGTGCGTAAAATATAGACCTACGCCATGTTTGTAAACAGTGGTAGGCACCGTCAAAATATTTTGGACCTTATGGCGACGTCGCGGCGCGTTGGCTGATGGGACGGGACTCGGCGCGATCGCGCGATGCGGCAGTTGTGTACTACGCCTAGTCAGGACGGCGTCGTAAGGCTCGACTTGCAAGCGCTGTTCATGTTTCCCTCGAGCGAATACCTCAGGAGCCTGAGTGCCTCCGATCAGAAGCGATACAGCGAGAAGTTATTTGTTTACGGTGTCCAATGCCCTGATCCTTACGGCATACCAGAGAGCGATTGGATCAAAGATGACGCTGCAAAGCGACTGTGCCCACCGGTGAAGATGACAAACGTGGTCATTTATCTGCTCTTTTCACCGAGCCAGTTCACGCCCGAAAGCATTGAGAACTACAAATCTTTGGAAGCCTACAACTACTTTGAGTCAGGTGAGTGTTCGATGTGACTGACTTTGATGTGGGGGTGATCGAGTGTTTGTACGCGCACGCGTGTGAAGTAAAAACGTGCGCTTGTCTGCATGCGGAACAGACCGAGCAGCATTTTAGTGGTGTTCACTTTTTTTACGATAGCGTGATGTGCAAGACGCGTGCAATGCGACTGCAGCCCGATACCAACGCTGGTTATCAAATGAAAAATGCGTCCTTCTCGACTGCACGTACAAATGACAGGGTGGCATTTGTGCTATGCAAGATGTTCGCGCGTTTGTTGTGATGCAAAATGCGTCATTCAGATTTCCATAACCTCGTCCGCTATCAGAGCAAGCTTCGCGTACTTTGAACCTCTGTGTTAAGATATGCGGCGCGGTATCGATGTCGTCTATGGGTGCATTTCAAAGGAGCTAGGCGGCAGCGTCACGCTAAATCGTCCAAGAAAGTCATACTTAAGCTGATTTTCACCATGTCTCGATTAGATGTATCTGCTCATCTTGAGCATGTTTCGATCTCTTTAACCTAAGCTAAAACCCCAGTCGCACGAGGGATCTTCAGTCGTGATCGAGTCCTATCGGGACTGAATCTATTAATATCGATTGGTCGTTTTGCGCAATCTACGGAAGTGAGCCATTCGCGAACGAAAGTGCCTTTAGACTGAGGTGTTACCCTTTACTTGAACACGTCTTTTTAAGTTATTAGCAACATCTCAGCTTGAGTAATTCCACTCGCCCGCAAATGACCCTCTATGAAACAAGTCGCAAATTTTGTACTTTCTGTCGTAGGTGGAAGTGTTGGTAACACTCGATAGAGAATGGTTAGTTTGTCTATGGTTGGTTTGTCTGGCTTTTCATCAAAGTGGTGTGCAACCACTACGAAGTCATGTTTCAGTTCTTGAAAGCAACACAGTTGCTTTGCTGATGTTCCTTAATGTTGGTTAAGAAATAACAAACATAAGCCCAGGAAAAAGATGACAGGATGCACACAGCACTGTATGCAATGTGCATCATTTGCCACCTGAGCTTGCACTGCTTCAGATGCTTTGCTAAGAAGCCCAAATCTTAAGCGATCAACCCTGGTTGATACTTATGTCTGTTGACAAACAGTGTTCGGTGATTGATCACTTCAGCCTCCATCTTGTTGAGAATCTTTGTCTTGTTTGGAAGTATAAAAGTTGCGTACTGGTTGTCTGCAGGACTTGTCCGAAAATGCCGCATATGGAGGCCACAAGGTGGCAAGATTTCTTTTACACGTGCTGAAGTGATGCCATCGCAAACTGCGTCAGTGAAAGGCCACGATGTGTGGTTATGTATTGACAAACTGACGGGACAAGTGCTGGCTGGCCACTGCCAATGCAAAGCAGGGTATGTAACCTGATTGCCGTAAGCAGTGCTTGTGTGAAAAACAACTGGTGAGCAATATGCCGCTGCCTTGCAGGCTGGGTGAGGTGTGCAGTCACGTTGCTGCTACACTTTTTGCCCTCGAATCAGCAGCTCGTGAACAGATGGACATGTCGTGTACATCGCAACCATGTGCTTGGAAAGCGGCCACCTCCAAGAAGGTAATGTGCACTTGTTCTTTCTTTATGTGCATTTATATTGATATATCTTGCTTTTCTCATGCACCTAAATGTAGTCCTCAAACTTTTCTGTAAGCATTTGTTTGTTGCAACTGCAGGGCACCATGGTTCCTTTGGATGAACTTAATTTAAGCAGACCAGGTAAGCAGCCTCGCAAGCTTGCTGCTGAACCAAAGCACACATGCGAATCCTTCAACTCCAGTGACAAGGAGATATTTCAAAGACTGCAGAAAGCAAGTTCCAGTGCCGTAGTCCTCCGAAGCATTCCTAAACTTGATCCAGAGGACACGGACTCTGCCTCAGAGGACGAGGAAATGTATACATTTTTAAGGTAAGGAAATTCCTGTTTCTACGTGTGTTTATATTTATTACTGCCTGAGTACTCTGAATAGCATGGGTTAGTAGCATGGGTTATGTTCATAAAACAAGCTTTGGCTTGTTTCATTGTTTTTTTTAACTGTGCTAAGGTTAAATTCTCATTTCATTTACACGTAACAATGTGTTATCCACACATATCACTCGACATTCATTTATCACTGCTACTCTAAACACAGCCAACCTTGGTGAAACCACCAGTCATGACACAGCCCCAGATTGTGCACTGGGCAGAAAGTGTACTTAAGTCTGAGTAGTGCATACCAATAATTAGATACAAGTAATCACTACATAATGGCATGTTCACCTCTTAGTGACTGAGCAAAGGAAGTTATAACTAGCTGCTATATATTAAAAGCTGACAGACGAAGCATGTTTTGTGTAAAAAAATAATTATGCATTGTTTTGAGTATGACTGTACATGATGCACTACATCACTTTTGATCAACTCGCCCAGGAATGCTAAAAAATCCCGAAGCACGAAAGAGAGATATCTGGAAGATATGTTTATTCCCCTCACAGAGATTGAAAGAATCGAGAAGGGTACAAGGGTATCAACGAAATCTCCCTTGTGGTATGAAGCCAGATATGGAAGGCTGACTGGAACTACAATGCACAGGGCAAGTATTTGTCAGTTTGACAAATGTTCCAACCTGTATTTGTATGTACATAACTGATGGAAATGAAATGGCTTATCTTAATGCAGATCCGAACATTCAAGGCATCTACAAATGTTCAAGGGTTCCTGGACAGCATTCTTCAGCGCCGACCCCTTCTAAATGTTGAATCCATCAAGTGGGGTCAGGATAATGAACGAACGGCTAAAGGGCATTACTTTGACTACATGAAGTCACAACACCGCAACTTTGAGCTCCACGACATTGGCTTTGTGATAGACCCCGACGTATGATTTTCATTCCGTTTTCATACATTTTTTGTAGGTTTATGCGAATGTTCCGAACTGTCGAACAATGAATCAAATATTGTCTATTTAATTCTGTCCTAAATTTGAGTAATCACTTTTTGCAAACTGAATATTTTTCGTAATACTGCACACTCTCAACTACATACTCTCAAATATAGAACTGAAGCAAGAATGTGATAACTTTTGTCCTATTCATAGCAGAAATAATCAGGTAGAGTATGCCACGTTGTTCGCAGAACCAGACTCTTCAGGCTGCACATTAATAATTTACAGTCAAATTTGTGTGAGAACATGTCATTGAGCAGTGAATATTACTTGGTAATGTTTTATTTGATGCACTATTTGCACAATCTACAGCGACCATCCCAACAGTGCTTCTTTTTTAACTGTACCATCACCGCAGACGACATCCATTCTCTGTTTACTGCTTTTAACAAAGCATGCTTCATAAAAAGCAGTGTAACAACAAAAATGTGCAGATGTTGTGAATGCTTAGTAGGATGCGAAAATACTTTTTATGGTGACAAAATATGTTCATAATTCAAAAACTAATTAATGTACTTCTGGGACCAATTGGTGTGTATTTGATTTGATCGCATGATTAACTATTTGCACACCTACAAATAATTCATTGTGGTAAGCTAAACATGGGTGTTACAATTTATTCAGGTTCAGCCTTGCATTCACTTCAAACATGCAGGTATAATTCTGTGACATCGCTCACACAATGACCATACAATAAGTTACAAAACCCTAAGATTTAGTAATTAATGTTGAATATTGCCAAAATTTTGGGTAAGTGGTGTTGCTGGTGTCAATTTGTGAGGAAAGCAAACCCCATAATTCATCGTCAGATTGCTGTGCGAGCAAAGGACATATGTATTTTACAAATGAGCGCCGACTCACAACCAAGTTTACTTCAGGAACGAATTGTGCAATGACCAACTCACCCAGGTATCGGTTGTTATGCAAACCCCATGAGCCTGACTTTCCAATCAAAACACTGCAATGTGTACTCTAAAAATAATGTATGCATTCAAGCTGGTTGACATCTTATATATTTTCTAGTAATTAATTAGCATGTAAAAACAGACAGCATGAAACAAGCATATTTGCAAGCACAGGAGAGGACAACAGATGCCAAAGAAATGCTTTTGTCGCAACATAGGCATGCAGGCTGGCATCAGGTGCCACAGACTGTGTGCACTTATCCGACTAATGCACTCTATTCAGGCAATTCCAGGTTGCCGCTGTGCTAGGTGAAACTAATTCTTCGCTGATGCCATGGTCTCTGGAGTACTATTGCTTGGTATTGTACAAGGCTCTGTACATGTTTTTTTTTTCTTTTTAGTGCTGAAAGTAGTAGTGCTCCATAATTGCTATTACCCCTTATTTTTTTCAGGCTCCCTTCCTTGGTGCAACCCCTGATGGATTGTGGCATTGCAGCTGCCATGGTGTGGGCCTCTTAGAAGTAAAGTGTCCATGGTCCCTCAAGGAGCCTCACCACAAAGTCATGGAGGCCTCATATTTGACTGCTGCAGGGAATCTCTCAGAGCAGCACCCATATTACACTCAAATTCAGACTCAACTGCATGTCTGTAGAAAACAGACTTGCCATTTTGTTGTTTGGCTGCCCCACCAGTTTGCAGTAATTAATGTCAGTTACAGCCCCACATTTTTCAAACCTCTTTTGGAGAAGGCACGTATAATATGGGTTGAGCATGTGCTTCCTGCTCTATTTTGAAGAGTTTGGTGCCACGAATTTTTGGAGAATGACTATATAATTTCTTCATTTTTTAGAGTTTTTTTTCTCACTTTTAGTACTTTGTACTCATGGCACTCCAGGGGTTTGTGACTATGTGAAAACTTCGAATAACAAGTGTTCTAGTCAAGCGTTCTAGTCAATTCGGTACTCGAATCGAATGGTGCATGTTCGAAATACCAAATATTTTTTCATAATCAGCACCGACAAGATAACCCCTTAGGAAAGACACGTTGGAACAGCGAGGAGTCATTTTTCTTGTTTTAACCATTGTATTGTAAAGAATTACGAGATACTAGTCATCATTATGTAGGTGGTATACTTAAATTTATTTTGGGTTGCAGTTTCATTGACAATAGGCACTTGTGTGTTTTTATTTGCAATTTTACCTGTTTCTCTTACTGTGTTAGGCTTCATTGTGTAATGTTTTTACTATGCTGCACTGCAGCAGTCAGTTGCTATCTTCATCTTGTCATAACTGAAGGTGGGGACTACGGCAGCTTCAGAAGTGCTATTTTTGTACACGTTTACATGAATAACAGATGCAAGTGTTGTGACTATGCGAAAACTTCGAATAACAAGTGTTCTAGTCAAGCGTTCTAGTCAATTCGGTACTCGAATCGAATGGTGCATGTTCGAAATACCGAATATTTTTTCATAATCAGCACCGACAAGATAACCCCTTAGGAAAGACACGTTGGAACAGCGAGGGGTCATTTTTCTTGTTTTAACCATTGTATTGTAAAGAATTACGAGATACTAGTCATCATTATGTAGGTGGTATACTTAAATTTATTTTGGGTTGCAGTTTCATTGACAATAGGCACTTGTGTGTTTTTATTTGCAATTTTACCTGTTTCTCTTACTGTGTTAGGCTTCATTGTGTAATGTTTTTACTATGCTGCACTGCAGCAGTCAGTTGCTATCTTCATCTAGTCATAACTGAAGGTGGGGACTACGGCAGCTTCAGAAGTGCTATTTTTGTACACGTTTACATGAATAACAGATGCAAGTGTTGTGACTATGCGAAAACTTCGAATAACAAGTGTTCTAGTCAAGCGTTCTAGTCAATTCGGTACTCGAATCGAATGGTGCATGTTCGAAATACCGAATATTTTTTCATAATCAGCACCGACAAGATAACCCCTTAGGAAAGACACGTTGGAACAGCGAGGGGTCATTTTTCTTGTTTTAACCATTGTATTGTAAAGAATTACGAGATACTAGTCATCATTATGTAGGTGGTATACTTAAATTTATTTTGGGTTGCAGTTTCATTGACAATAGGCACTTGTGTGTTTTTATTTGCAATTTTACCTGTTTCTCTTACTGTGTTAGGCTTCATTGTGTAATGTTTTTACTATGCTGCACTGCAGCAGTCAGTTGCTATCTTCATCTTGTCATAACTGAAGGTGGGGACTACGGCAGCTTCAGAAGTGCTATTTTTGTACACGTTTACATGAATAACAGATACAAGTGTTGTGTAAATTTTGTTTCGGTTACAGTATTCAACACTGATGTTTGCCTGCTTTTGCTGCTATGGCCCATGCTGTGATCACTGGTTTATCAGTTTCATTGCATATTTAACTCTGTGTGTACTGTTCAACATTGTTTAATTTTTATGTCTTTTATTTAAAAGCTGGTGATAAAATACCACCTTCTATACTGTAGTCACTGCTGCATTTGAACCTACAGTTACAAAATAGATCGAAGGCTCTAGTCGCTGCTGTATGCAAGCTTACTTGTTTGCCCAATTGTATTTTCTTGCCGCTTGAAAGTGATAGTAATGATCCTTTGTGAAGTTTGTGAATATGTGTTTCAAATAAAGTGTGGAATTCTAGGGCTGTATTGCAAATGAATATTCAATTGGATGTCATCACTATTCGATTCTACGCTACTACACTCTATCTGTACTACTCTGTAATGTAAGCCCCAGGTGGTCAAAATTAACCCCGAGCCTCCCAATAAACTCTGAATCATATTGTGGTTTTGGCATGTAAACCCCACAATTTATTCGAATTTTTTTACCAATAGTTTGATTTCTACAACATTATGAACGGAACAGTGAATTTGCACTAACACGCTTTATGAATGGGGTACTTCATAGGCATAAGTCTAGATGCATAGCTTTTCATCGAATCATGTTTCTGATTCGATGAAAACCTGATTAACCGAAAACACGTATACAATGGGTGAAGTTATTTATTTACACATTGAGTGGCTGACAGGCATTCACAAGGCTCGTCTGAACAGAAATTCAGAGCAGTTTTCATCACGATAGCTCAACACATTTACTAATGCAGCAAAAAACAACACAATGGCAACACTTTTTAAGAACTTAAACTTACAGCGCAAACACCTAAGACGAACTACAAAAGGAATATATGACACACACTGGCGCTAACAACGTTACAGTTATCTGCCAAATTATCACATATGCAAACATAAAAAGTCAAATTCAGATGAGTGCAGGGACCAAGATGTATCACTGATGTAATTATCGCCTTGTCTTTTTATGTGGTAGGCTTATAAGGCAAGCCGTGCATGCTCATTCTTGCTTTTGCCAGGAATCGACGTCCCATCGAGTCGCATCTCACAATTGATGCGAGAGTTGATATGCGCAACAAGGTGCGCTCCTCTGCATTTTTTACGTTTTGCTCATGTTCCCCGAGTTGCTCATTGACGCAACGCCCTGTCTGGCCAACATACGTCTTACCACATGAGAGTGGAATGGCATAAACCACACCAGACAGAAAAATATCCACAAGAATGGGAGCAACACATGACCCAGTGCAAATACCATTCCGTTGTAAATACGGTTCGTCATTAAAAACAATAAGTAACTTGAAGTTAATATTCCAATAGACTAAAAAATCACCCTATGAAAGTCCAGCATCATTCTGGAACGAAGAAATAAGTTTGTTAGTCAGCCCCAGTGTGTATCGTCTCTTCCTTTTGGGGTTCATCTTAGGTGTTCGCGCTGTAAGTTTAAGTTCAGAATTATGTACCAACTAGGCCCAAATGAACTTTTACTGAAACACTTTTTCAGAATGTTTGGTATCTCTAATGAAGAGCTAGTGTAGCCTGCTTAACCAAGTTTGGTGTGGGCAGCTAAGTTTAGGTGAGTCGAGGTTTCATGTTGGTGAGGGCAGCACAAATCACAGTGATGTCCGTGGCATACCGCAGCATATTAATGGGAATTCGATCGCGGAGGATGTGAAATGTTTTCATGCGGCCAATAGCGCGCTCTACATGAATTCGGACTTTTGAGATGTGACGTGCGTCTTCCACCTCTTTGGCCGACAGTTGCTTTTTGCCTCTTGTTAGTGCTGGCACTACAAGTTTGGCTCCTCGACGAGCAACTTCCTCCTTGATTAAAAAGCCTCGGTCAGCCAAAACTATGTCACCATGTTGCAGTTTCTGAAGAAAACCTGACTCTAAAATGATTTCTTTATCAGACGCACGCCCACCCCAGCATTTACTTATGAAGCTGACTGCTCCACATGGAGTAATGCCAATTAAAAACTTAATTGTGTTCGAGCTTTTGTAGTGAGAGTAAGTCTTAGACCTTGATGAAAAGCCAAATGGTCTTTGAATTCGTATCTCTGTGCAGTCAATAATGGCGATGCAGTTTGGGTACTTCCTGCGTACAGTCATTGGCATTGTTCTGTATGCATCTTCTCGGGAGGGCCAGATAATAAAACGTCTTAACTCGGAAGCGATCAGAGGTATGTTCTTGGTCATTATCCTACCTAGCGTACCTTCTGACAGGCCGAACCTGTGACACAAGTCAATGTTCAGAAGAGAAAGCCTGAGTTTCATTAGTACAATCAATACAACATCGTCTAAAGTGCACGTGTTAGGAATGTACATAGGTACATTATGGAACAATGAAACAAAGAATGAAAACAGCGCAATGGTTTTGAGCCCTGTGTAGATGCTCACACACTGTTCAGTGATGCATTGTGCCGAGAAGCGCCCCTTGTTGGCATTTTGCACTGCTGTTTCAGCTCGTTCTTCACAGTCACGCAGGCTTTCCCTCAGGATCTTGTTGTCTCGCATCAACTTTTCATTTTGCTTCTCCAGAGCACCAACTCTCTTCTCAAGTTCTTGATACCTCGACTCTAAAACAAGAATTTGTAAAACATAGTTATCACTTGCAAAAAAAAAGTGCAGCACATATGTGCAGCTATGCATACTTACTGCAAATGTAGCAAGGCACTGCTACTAATGGTCCACCATCCTGACATGGTGCAACATTAGCTGGCACATCTGCGTCCCACCCCAGTGCTTGTGTATCTTGCAAGCCTGCACAGAAAGTTGATGGTTAAACGAAATGGAGCACTTAGTACTTTGTTTTACCTTCAGGGTTAGCATGAGGATCTCCGAATGGTAGTTGCAGTGGCGGTGTCAGGGAATCTGAAATAATGAATATAGAAAAAAGAAAACAGGCATGCCACTATGACCGACACTGAGCACCTTGGCCAAGCATCAAGCACCTTACCAGCATGATTGTCACTGATTTGGGAAATGTCATTGACGTCGCTGTAATCATGGTCTGACACTTCCGATTGTGATGCTGGGGAGAAAGATGACATTACCTATTAACATGTGGCTAGAGCTCAGTAGCCAATAATTAAAGAAAACATTCAGGGTGAGAAAGTACAAGCCTGTAAATAACTCACAACTGTCCATTGGTTCCGCTTCAATAAACCCATGAACTTCACTAGCAAGAGATCGGGATGCTGCGCGCTGGAGTCGAGCAGCAACCAGATTCTTCTTGTCCTTTTTGTGCGCGAACAAGGTTGGCACATAATCTGGATGATGAGGGCTCTCTGATGGTTTGCCTGGTGAACACAAAGTGGCGATCATACATTGCAGCAAATTGAAGCAAACAACATTTGCACATTGTGAACACAGTCCGGTTCTCTGTTGTTGATTTTCTCTCAACATGTCCAGAAAGAAACTCCGAGTTTTGAACGGGTCTCTGAACCGTGCTCAAGCTTGAATGTGTCGGGGCTGGTTATTCACGTGAAGGCAAAGTGCGATTCCGGCGATGCTTTTCTTCTATGTACACCCTCGCAATTTTCACAATATCGCGCTAGGGTCGACCGCCCGGCATGTCAGCGACCTTGTTGCGGCGAGGTTCACCCAAGTTAACAGCGCTGCATAGTTCATTCGAAATGGAAATCGCCTTGCGCACCCACGCCTACTGTCGCCGTCCCGCTGATACAAGGCTGCTGATGCGCCGTGCGGTCGACGCTTGCTCAATATTTTTTGTAAATGCAGGGTGTGCATACGGTTGCGATAATGCAATTACGCATCGTGGACACGGCTTTTGATGGCTGTGATACCTGTCCGGCTCGCGTACCGCGGGTCGCGACTGTCTCTGTGTGCCCAAGTCGCGACTACGAGGCGAAGGCGTAGCACCCGGAAACACACGCGACTGATTCCATACGTGTAATTTGTCCGCGGAATCTCACAGGCTTGGATACAGCTTTGTCCACGGCACTTGCGCTATCGCAGCCGTACGCACAAAGAAAAAAAAATGCACCGCAAGAATCGCTCGTTTATTCGCACTTGCGAAGGTAACCATATCGGCACATTCTTAGGTCGCGCGCGGAGGTTAACAAAATTGTTTAGTCGCGTCCAGGTATTCCACAGTTCAATGAACAGTGCTAACAATGCTGTTTATAGTCTGGTTTTCAGGCGAGAAGGCGTTACATTACCAATATTCACGCTTCTCATTTACCACGGCGTACACTCGGCTATTTACACAACTAACCTACGGGCTCCGAGGTACACCTGTTCGCTGCGCCTACACGCAAGTCTATTATCTCACACAGTGGTACAAGGACAAGCTAATAACAAGGCTAAACATCTTTGTTGAGTAAAACATGCCGCACCGAATAACAAAATAACACAAAAGCTTACCTGTGACGAAGTGTTTGGCACATAACCGGTGAGACCGTGTCGGAAACCAGTCTTCGCGTTTTACAGCTGCGGCCCACTTCTTGCGGCGATTTTCTTCAACAGGGAACCTATAAAAACTTAAACCACCTTTCCTGTGTCTTTCCGTGCAACCCACCGCGACGCAGCTCGTCGGCATAATGCGTTTTTGTTCGTTGTAAGACTGCTAAGCACGCACACACCAGCGAAAACCAAGCAGCAACTTGGGTAGGCGCGCAGCGACTTGCCTACCAAGCGAAACTAACTTTCGACGACAGCGCCACCGCATTTTCGTGACGTAGCGCCGTGGTGTAGGTCTATACCGTAACTACAGGACCCTGCTTAGCTTGTTGTGGGTGAAGTAATTGCCTCTTTTGTTACCGTGTTGCCTTTGTGGCCAGGAGTCACAGTTGTCTTGCATAATGGAAACGTTGTTGAAAACTATGTTGTTCACATTGCCGTTAAATGTGCTGCTCACACTTCCGTTTTTTTAGCTTTTTTTGTGCAGGCGAATGCACATAAATGCCCTATAAAAATGCAGTATGTCTTCTGTAAAATTGCCTGCGGCTTAACTCAGTGATGCCTGGGCGTGCGCAACGAGAGGTACAGTTAATCTTATTGTTTCGCTTGGTTCTCTCTACCGTTACATCTTTATCGTTTAGCTTCGTACGTCTGAGTGTTTAGGTTTGGTTGTTACCTCTCGTTAAGTTATGGTTACACTAAAGACTATACCATTTCAAAGCGTAACGCATTTATTTTGAAAGTCTTCATCTTGTTGTTTCTCAATTGCGACACACACGGTCCGATGGTCGGTGAGGCGGGACGATAAGGGGTTGTCGTCCACTCCCTTGAACACGTTTCGGGTGCTATCCTCATCTGAATCCACTCGTGTGGCCGCTTCGTACTTACGACGCTTCCCGAGGCGTGCAGCTCGTTCGTCCTCCGTCTCCTCGGCTCGCTGCCTCCTCTTGGTTTCGTTCCGACGACGAAGCCTGGCTTGTTTCAGTCTCTACGACTCACTTTCCATATCTGCCGACGAATCCCACCGAGCCGCCCCTTCCATATATACGATGCAACGCCAGCTGCTCCTCTGTTGTTGCAACGCGGCTTCAGCGGCTCCTCCTCTGACGTCATGCCAGATGGCGCGGTGAGCGGCGCTGCCAGCTGTGGTGGTTGCTAGGCGACGGCTCAGCTCGTAGTGCGGCCACCAGCCACAGCGAAACCGCGAGAATACGGCCAATGTAGCTCTCGCTACAAAACAAATGATGCCACCGGCCGATCAAAATGTTTGTGAAAAGAATTGCGGCTAAACGCATCCAACGACAACTGTCGACGGTAATGCGTTAGCATTGAACCAATATAGCAACACCACTTACTGCCACCGTCTGAACGAAATACGTATGAGGAGGGGGCTGCAGCGGGACTCGTCTTTCGCGCTTCCCTAAAACAATTACCACCTAGATCGGAGGACAAGCCTGCGCTTGTCCTCCGAAATGCACGGCACGTCAGTGCGTGCAAACACTAAAAAAACGTGTCATGCAGCAACCGGGCGCCTCTCTCACGCTCCTTGTTGTACATGATGCGTCTAGTGGCACTGCAAAAAGTCATCGCAAGGCGCCCGGGCGAGAAGCGCGAAGCACCGGTGCCTGCAAATGCTGAGAATTGTTTCCTTCCTAGCCGTAGACTCAGTGACACACACTCAGTGAGTCAAATATGCCAGAAGTTATTTGAAGAGCGCCACACACCCACTGCACTCATGGCGCAGCTCGATGAAACGCTGGCGGGAAAGAGGTTCATTAAAACGCGGCCCCCACCCAGTGTATTTGTGGCATAGCCTGCCAAAGCGTCGGGTTGCTGTCCTTGAGAAGATCTTGTGACGTGAGTTCGATTCCTCTCAACTTCGAAGAAATTAATTTGCTACTCAAGCTAACTAGGGATTTCTCTTTCGCACTTTCCAAGAACACGCTGCACTATCTTGCGCCGCCGCCGTGATGATGACGTCCGGGGCTAGTTCGCCGTGCGGCTATTTATCCTCGCCGCCGCCGTGAAGTCTTCGCTTGGCATCTAAGATACATTGCGCAACGTACGAGCGCTCAGAAACGCCTCATGCGGCCACTGGGCTCTTCTCTCGCTTCTTTCTGGACCCACTGTGCCATCTATAGGCACTGCCAAGAAGTCCGTGTGGGGCTTCCTGGACGCGAATCCTGGAGTGTCGGCGACTGCGAAAGCTGAGAACCGTTCCCTAGCTTGCTGCATACTCCGTGGCACATACTCAAAACCCAAGTTGAGAGGTTCTTTGTAGAGCTGTACATTCCCAGTGCATTTTTGGAACCGCCTTCTTATTAGTTGGGTTGCTGTCCCTGGGAGGAATACTTTGACTTTGGTTCGATTGCGCTCTCAACTTCGTCCAAATTTAAGGGAAATATTATTGCGTCAGCATTCTTAGGGCACTTCACGCGCTTTCCGGGGGCCAACTACGCTGGTATCTCTTTGTGTTTGCGTCTATGTACTGTTTCAATCTAACCATTTTCCCACCTAACTCGTCCACTGCGTAGCCCTGGGTGGAACGGGTAGTGTATGCGGCAGCTATGCTGTGGGAACTGGGTTTGACAAACTGGTGTCACTGAGTATGTGAGAATGGGAGCGTATACCAGCCACTCCTCGACTAATCTTTTCCATGCTCACATGGGTCATTGTAGAGATAGAGAGAACATACATCTTTATTATGTAAATCACTGTGGATGCCGGACTAGATACGTACCTCAGTTCGAAGAAACTCTTTCACGTCATCATTGAGCGCTGGGTATGTGCCATGTAGTCCATGCTGGTCATAAATAAACCTTGTCTTGTCTTATTTCCTTAACTTTGGCTCATACTAACTACGGAGGATTGGCCAAGAAGCAGGTGGTTCTTTGATGCCAGCTTGGGTCACTGGGTATGCACTAATAGGTTCGGGCCGCTCTTCTATCCCTCCCCTCTGTATATACTAAAGTTTATTGCCCTCCCCCCCCCCCCCCCTGAACGTCGTTTACGCCAACTTGAACATTTACTAATGCTACTCAAGTTAAGTTAACTTACAGTTTCCTTTTTACCCGCCGTGATTGCTGAGTGGCTATGGTGTTGGACTGCTGAGCACGAGGTCGTGGGATCGAATCCCGGCCACGGCGGCCGCATTTCGATGGGAGCGAAATGCGAAAACACCCGTGTACTTAGATTTAGGTGCACGTTAAAGAACCCCGGGAGGTCCAAATATCCGGAGTCCCCCACTACGGCGTGCCTCATAATCAGATCAAGGTTCTGGCACGTAAAACCCCATAATTTAATTTTCTAATATTTGCTTTTTTCAGTTTCCCATCTTTTTCAGAAATGAGTACAAATATTTTTTACCCCATATAAATCAATCTCGTCCAAAATTTTGCACGCGGCTGCACAAGGATCAATGGAATTTATCTATTTAGATTTTGATGCTATTGGCAGCAGTTTCAGTCTAATGTGTTTTACAAAATAAATGCTCAATGCGCTCCATGAATTTATTATTGCGATAGCAATTATATGGACTCTTCAAGCGGATTTCTGCCATCGCCATCTTTGTCCCCGTTGCCGTGAGGTTCCGTATAAAGTACATGGCGATAAAATCGTCGCCGAGCGCCGTATGTGCGAGTGAAAGCACGCGGGGGACGCGCGCCTTCACGGAGAGTGAACGCACAGCGGAGAGAAAACGCGACTTCCGTCGCGCGAAAGACCGTAGGGGTATGGGAGGCAGGGAGGGAGGGAGGGGAGGCGAAGCTGTGCTGCGGCACCAAATGTGTATCTTGCAACCGGGCGCAAGGGTAACTGGCGACGCAATCTCCCACGCGAAATGAGCAAAGCGGGAAGGCGGCGCGGGTAGGAGGGAGGGGGGCGGGGGCTGGCTTCTACTCTGCCTACAAATGCGTTCTTGTACTTTGCGCCTGTGCCGGCTGTCGGTGTTGTCGCGCGCACCGTATCTCCACGATCTCCACACGGCTCCGAACTTTGTATGCGCTGTGCTTTCGCCGCTCAGTTTCTGTTGAAGCGATAGACCGCACGAACCTTCACTCGCTGCGGCGGCCGTGATTCCCCACGCCCCCGTTTTGACAGTGGTTGTCTGCGGTCGTCGAGCCTATTAATGTTTGTTTGTGCGCGCTGACACCACGCTTGTTATTTCAGTTAGTAAGCGAATGTGTCAAGTTTATGCACCCGATAAATCTACTATCCCTGCTCCTTATAGCTCTCTACTAATTTAGCTATCGCAATTGATGCTTCTCCTTTCGGGCGAAACTGTGACATTTTTGTACATAGGAAAACCCTTTTCTTCAATTCAACCAAAGTAAGGTATACTTCTGAGCGTTTTTGCAGTTATTAATTTGAAGTAATCGAAGCTAATCATTAGCTCTCTTCTAGGCCATCTAGAAAACCGACACCTTGAACAAGAGACCCTACTTTTACCAATGCGAGGGTCCACAAAAAATAACAAGACGATATATTGTAGCAGTAAAGTGATGTTGAAAAATGCGGGAATAAGCTCTATACCATGCTTCTCATGCATTTATTTTGCTTTATTAATAAATGTGGATCCCCGAAGGGCTTCTGAGCTTAACCTAAATACCGTGGAAGAAAATTTGTACTGATATGTAGTAAACACATTATATTTTTTCATAGAAATCACGAAAAAAAAATTGTTGACCTAGCAACCCGCACTCGTCATATTTGAAAACCTACTGAAAATGCAGCTTACTCAATTAAATTATTTACGTGGTTCGCTTTGGCATTTATTGCTGGTGTTTTGTGGAACGACCATCTTTTTGAAACCAAAACCTATATTTCTTTCAGAGGAAGAGAATTACAGTCTAATGACGATTGGAAAGGACCTTGAGTCGTCGGTGAGACAATGTGAAGACGAGTACAAAAAACACGCTTCGTCGTACACGACGCTTTTTACTGACGCGTGCAGATTTATTAGGAAAAATGGCGGTCAGTGATGCGTGACTGTTATAATGGTGCAAAAAATATCTACTGTTTGAAATAAAACCCATGAAAAAAAAAGAAAAAGAGATGTCTAAAACCTTCTTTTTGGACAAAGGAAGATATAACCGCTATAAAAGTAAACAATGCTCACAAAGAAATACTAATAAACAACAAAGTTGCTGAGGTAGTCCAATAGCATTATTTTGCCCGAAACGATGATGAGAAAACCCATGGGTGTTTAAATAAGATTCTCGCATCAATATGAAGTTTGCAAAACATATATGGGGATGCACCTCCTGCGCCAAATCATTTTAATGCACATGTGTGCCCAAACGTGTTTTTAGAGGAAGGGTTGGGTTATTATCAGCCTTTATATGAGCACTGTATATATATATATATATATATATATATATATATATATGTATATATATATATATATAAATGTATATATATATATATATATATGTGTGTGTGTGTGTGTGTATATATGTTGAAATAAATAAAGGAGACACTGACACAGCACCCGTTCACTGGGCCGGCTGTTCTATTCTCCTCGTCGTCTTCTCTTCCAGCGCCCGCTGATGATGATGATGATGCCTCAACACTCAGCACAACTGACTCGACTTCGCCCAGGCCAAAACAGATTTGCCCAAGGAAATTGATGGCTCCGTTTGATGAGCGTAGCGATGATTTAGATGCGTATTTGCATCGCTTTGAGACAATAGCGGTCGGGCAAGGCTGGGCAAGGAATGAGTGGGCTAGCACCTTAAGCCTGTGTCTAGTTGGTGAGGCTTCAAGTGTATTGGGACGGATGCCCGCCGAAGAGAGTTTAGACTATGACAAGGTGAAAAACACTTTATTGCAAAGATTCCGGCTAACCGCTGAGGGTTTCCGCGAAAAGTTCATGTCATGCAAGCCGGAAGACGCGGAAACTGGAAAACAGTTTGCATGTAGATTAACAAACTACTTTGAAAGATGGATGGAGTTATCAGAGGCGAACAAGGCATATGAAGGGGTGCGGGACAAGGTTGTAGGAGAACAATTTCTCGCCAGGTGCAGCGGCAGTCTGGCGATATTCCTCAAAGAGAGGAAATTAAAAAAAAGTAGAGGAAATGGCGGCGCATTCAGATAAGTTCATAGAGGCGCAGGGACTAAGGAATTTAGGAAAGAGTGGCAAGGAGGCGCCGATGGCAGCAGTAGGGGAGACGAGGAATCGGGGGCCGATGAACAGGCAAGGGACGTCACAAAGATGTTTTCTTTGTAACCGGCTGGGACATATAGCAATGAACTGTCGGTTGAAGGATAGTCGACGTGGTCCACCAGTAGTTTGCCAGCTATATCAAAAGAGAGGTCATGGGGCGCACGAATGCAGATCAGGATACGTGGACAAAGCTGCATGTATGATGAAAGGTAAAGAGGATGGGCCGTGAGAAAAGAACATGCCCGTGGTGGAGGGAGAAGTTCAAGGACGCAGCGCCACGGTATTGAGAGACACGGGGGCGAACACAGTCTTAGTCAGGGAGAGTCTGGTACCATCCGAGAACATGACCGGCTATTTCAAACCAGTCATTTTGGTGGACAGTTCCGTTAAGTATTTGCCAGAGGCGCAAATTCAAGTATCGACACCATTTTTTACGGGAGTGGTCACAGCTAGGTGTGTAGAAGATCCCCTGTATGACTTGATTTTGGGGAATGTATCAGGGGTGAGAAGGGCGGATGACCCAGACCCTAACTGGAAGGGGACAGAGGATTTAGAGAAGAGATAAAAGCCAGAAGCGCTAGAAGAGGCACCTGAGGTAGAGGTAGCGGCGGCAGTACAAACGCGAGCTATGATTAAGAAAAAACCCGCATTTCCCCGAAGGGGAGTATGAGGAAGTGCGAAGCACGGGGTGATGCTATGAGGGGGCGCGCGCGACTAAACTGCAGAGCCGAGCGAAGGAGACGGCAGCGAGAGAGCACGACTGACGCGCCGGCGCCACACACACAACACGTGACGGCGCAGCGAAACACGCCAGGCGGTTGGAGAGGGGGTGAGCGGTGGGGAGAGTACGCACACGAGGGGCTGTTACCGGGCGAGGAGGGAGCTGTCAGCGCGAGGGGAGAGGCGGCGGCCGAGGGTGAGTGCAAACCTAACGGGGGAAGAGGCACACCAGCTGCATGGCGCCGTGACGTCACGGCGCGGAGAGGGTGCGAGGAGACGGCGCGGCGCGCGCAGCCACGGCGCGGAGGCGCCAGCTGCACAACGTGCCGTGACGTCACGGCGCGGAGAGCGGTGCGGAGCCGGCGCGGGGCGCGCGCAGCCACGGAGCGGAGGGCGGAGCGCGCGCAGTCACGTGGGGCGTGACGTCGCTGCGCCGTTGCTACAGACGCTCCTCTCCGCTCCTCGCGCCGTTGCTAGGGGAGAGGAGGAGGAGCGCGGATGCCGGCGGAGTTTTCGGGGTCGCTTAAGAAGTGCATTCGCACTTAATACGAAACCCTTAACGCCATTGCCGGTCACGAACATAAAGGGGTTGAGCATAACGGCGGCTGAATTCAAGGAATTACAGGAGAAAGACGAGTCTTTGCAAAAGTCCGTACAGAAGATAGGAGATATAGTACGAAGGAAAAGAAGTCGAAACGTGGTAGAGTTTTTCAAGAAGAACGATTTATTATACTGGAGGTGTGTGTTCAGTTCGGGAAGAGAGGTTCAGCAGTTGATGGTCCCCAAGGAACTGAGAGAGACAGTAATGAAGATAGGACATGACAGTTGGATGGCAGGACATCAGGGGATAGGGAGCACGTTGGCGAGGATTACAGAGTTCTTCTGGATTCGGGTAGAGAGCGATGTGAGGAGATACGTCAGGTCCTTCGATGTATGTCAAAAGACGGTGGCGAAGGGTCGAGTAGGAAAGGCGCCGCTTGGAAAGATGCCTATTGTTGAGCTACCGTTCCACCGTGTAGCGATTGATATCGTAGGACCTATTAGTCCCACTTCCGGGAAAGGTAACAGATATGTGCTCACGTTGGTGGACGTTGCCACTATAGGTATCCTGACACGGTAGCACTTTAGACGGTAGATATGATTCAGGTGGCCGAAGCCTTATTAGAGATGTTTTCCCGGTACGGCGTTCCAAAGGAGATTTTAAATGACAGGGGCTCTAACTTTACATTGGAACTTATGAAGGAGATAAATAGGCTGCTATCCATACATCAGAAGCTAACTACCCCATATCACCCAATGGCCAATGGGTTAGTGGAAAGGTTTAACGGGACATTGAAAACAATGATCAGGAGGTTGTGTCAGGAGAGGCCAAAAGACTGGGATAGATACTTGCCAGCACTCTTGTTTGCCTACCGAGAGGTACCACAAGCCAGCATAGGGTTTTCTCCATTCGAGATGATTTATGGCAGAGCAGTCAGAGGGCCGATAACTATTATTAAGGAGTTGTGGACTAAAGAAGAACTGGGTAGTGAGGAAAAGACGACTTACACCTATGTATTAGAGCTGAGGAACAGGTTGGAGGAGACATGTAAATTAGCCCATGATAAGTTAGCACAGGCTAAGCAAATTCAGTAGAACTATTATGACCGCAAAGCAGTGTCTAGAAGATTAGAAGCGGGATATAAGGTGTTAGTGCTGCTCCCCACACACCATAATAAGATACTAATGCAATGGAAGGGACCTTTCACGGTGACGCAGAAGAAGAACTAGTTGGATTATGAAATTGAGGTGCAGGGTCATAGAAAGGTGTTTCATATTAACATGTTGAGAAAATATGAAGATAGAGAAGAAAGTGGAAAAGGGGAGGATGATGCAAGGGCTAGAGTCTGTATGGTAATTGCGGAGGAGAATGACCACGGCGAGGTACAAATGCATGTTGACAAGAAGACTATGGGCGTGGAGAGTGTCAAGTTAAATCCAGCCCTAACAAACAAACAAACAAACAAAAGAACTGAAAGCGCTAATATACAGCTTTGGAGAAGTGTTTTCAGATTTACCGGGGCGGACGGATGCAGTACAGTGTGGGCTACACTGTTCCACAGAGAAGCCAGTACATGTAAAGCAATACCCTCTACCGCTGGCAATGCAGGAAACCATAGAGAGGGAGGTTGAAAAGATGCTGAAACAAGGCATCATTGAAAGGGCAAACTCTCCCTATAACGCGCCTCTAGTGGTGGCCAAAAAAGCAGATGGCTCCAACAGAGTATGCGTGGATTTCAGACGCCTGAATAACGTGCTAGAAACTGACGCGGAACCAATACCCAGAATAAATGTAGTGGTGGCAAGGGTAGCGAAGAAGAAATATTTCTCAAAGCTTGACCTGGCAAAAGGGTATTGGCAAATATCGATGGAAGAAACGTCCAAAAGGAAAACTGCATTCTCGTGTTCGAAGGGATTATTCCAATTTAGATATATGCCGTTCGGACTGAAAACTGCAGCAGCTCTGTTTACGAGGTTGATGAGACAAGTGTTGAATGGTGTGCCGCACGTCGAGCATTATATTGACGACATTCTAGTTGCCACAGACACGTGGGAAGAATATTTACTAGCCCTGGAACAATTATTAATAAGAATAAAGGATGCAGGATTGACAATCAAGCCCACGAAATGTGAGTTAGGCTATGCCGCCGTAGAATTCTTAGGGCACAAGTTAGGAATGGGCATGGTCGAACCTAGGGAGGATACGCTGGAGAAAATTCAAGCGGTATGTAGACCACGGACTAAGAAACAGGTGCAATAGTTTCTAGGATTGACAGGGTTCTATAGAGAGTTCATCGCACATTACGCTGAAGTGGCAGGCCCTCTGATAGAATTAACAAAGAAGGGAGCGAGCAACATAGTAGAATGGGGAAATAGACATCAGGAGGCCTTTGAGATGTTAAAGAACAGTTTGGCACATCCGCCTGTTCTTCTAGCACCAGACACAGAGAGAGAGAGAGAGTTCTTCGCACATACGCATCAGACAAGGCGTTAGGAGCAGTACTCTTGCAAGAAAAAGAGGAAAAGCTCCATCCCGTGTTTTTTGCTAGTAGGCGACTAAATAAGGCTGAACAAAATTATTCTACAGTAGAAAAAGAATGCCTAGCTCTCGTTTGGGCTGTGAAAAAGTTTCACATATATCTATTCGGCAAACAATTTCGGGTGCAAACAGACCACCAACTCCTACAGGTTTTGAGCAAAAACTTCGTGGCCGGGTCCTCCGCTCTCCCGTCGTCAGAACATGGCTGACGAGGCAACCTTCCAGCTCAAGAGCCACGTCGATAATACCGCTTCGATGCTTCTCCATCGCGGATTACACCTCGGCTCGCGTGCCTCGAGCGCTCGCGCCGTTCACAACGCTCCGCGATATTCGTCGTCTTCTTTTTCGTATACCGCCGACGTCCGACTCATGACACTGTGATTACGCCTAGTGTTTGAGCCTTTTTGTGTGTATTTCCAGAAATAATGCATTCAGTAGCCACTTGATATTGCTAGAATATGTTAGAAAAAGCGCAATATGTTAGAAGCTGAGTATCTAGAAACTATTTTGTCAGCAAAGATTTGGCTTGCCCGAAACAAACAGATGTTTAAGTGGTCTAAGCATGTTAAGATGGATAAATATTTTAGGCCAAGTAAACGTTGTGCTATATACTTTTATCCGGTAATTCGCTGTACCTAAGCTCTGCACGATCGAGTACAAACTTGCCCGCTTTTTTTTTCTACTCCGACATAACATGCCTAAAAAATAAAAAAAAACGCAGTGGAGATTTTCTACTGTGATTAGGTTTTACAATATTTTAGGCGAACTATCTAGCATTGAATTATGTTTTATTTGCAAGGTATAGATTCGAGGAAATAGATTCTAGCCGCT